>NC_081169.1:23598788-23711288 GCF_012432095.1 Onychostoma macrolepis
TGTGATAAACTCAAGTCTCTCTCTTGCTCTTTCCCTGTCTTCCAGGCAGTCTCTCTGTTGTGCTGAAGGATGGATTCCGGGGAAGACGAGTGCACACATTTCCTGCAGTACGTGGAGGACAGCGGTCTGAGGGCGTATGACGAGCTGGTTATCCAGAACGCCTCTGACATCGCCCGAGAGAGCGACCGCGTCCGTAACCACACACACTGGACATACCTTCAAGAGAAAAACCAGAAGAAGAGACGGCAGGATGAAGCTATCAAGAGGTACACACACATACACAGAGCTAAGGATAGACTGCACATAATAATGCTGTTGGCTATTACTATTGTTCATACTTTGGGATTTGAACAAACCCCTGTATCTAAGTATTTCAAATTCAGAACGCAGCTCATCCTGCTCTGTTTTAGACTTATATTTTTTTAGACAGGCACAAATATCCCACATATGAACACTAAAGGATATCTACACTCTTAGAAAAAATGTACAAAAGCTGTCACTAGGATAATAATATTTTTGTAAAATGTACTGCCTTTCTAACTTAAAAGTCCCTCATTGTCCAATACAATATTCAAATCCCCACTTTCATATCTTCTAAGATTTCTGCTGTAATTATGACAAAGCTGTTTGTTTTCAACTTTTTTTATTGATATATTTAATTAATGAACATGGTTCATTAATTTTATATATTAATTTAATTAACTATTCATTTTGTGATTCCAAAAGCGATGTTCTGTGTTCCAGAACTGTATGTTCTTAAATAAAAACAGTATTTATTGAGGGAATATAAAAAGAATATATGATTTCAGTTCACATCTTGATATTACTGTATGTTTAAAATTTAAAATTTTAATTTACATTACATTTAGATTATTTTAATATATTAATAGCAATTTATTAGTTTAAATACTTTTAAGTAATCCCAAATCCCCCTATTTGGACAATTACTTTAACTAATCACAATATTACTGCCAAGTAATATAAAAAAAGTAAAAGTTAACATTACTGCCATATTGAAAGTGTGAGTGACATTTATGTTATGCTCTTTAACAATTGGGATTTTAGTCGCCTGTGTGTGCAAAGAGAGTGAGAGAAAGTCAGGGAAATAAAGGTCACTGGTCCTGAGCTCTAAAAGTCAATGAGGGAATAGCTGGATATTAGAGAGACAAACACAGAGTCAATGAAAACCTTTGGCCATTATGCTGTCTGTGTGTGTGTGAGAGTCATTTAGCACAGATAGTTCTGCCAGTCTAATAAAAGACAGACACAAAAGGATGCTTTGATTAATCTAACAGCAGCCCGAGGTGTGTGAGTTTGTGCGTAATGATATTCCAGTGCCTTTGTCTTTCCTTTATTGTTATTTTGACTTCTGTGTAGCTAAATTTGGAACAAAATGCTGTATGCAACCTATTTTACTTGAGTAATGACGTACTTCTGAGGCATATTATTTATATAATTTATTATTTTCAAATGATTTTCAGGGTTCAGTAATCCAGACATTTCTTTGTGAGATTCACTATTCTATTTTAACAGCAAAAGTATTTCATCAACATCACAATTTTCTATAAAGCTGCTCTGAAACCATGTGCATTGTGAAGAGACCTATTTGACAAGACTTTCATATAATTTTGTCTTTAAAGACATATCATGAAAATCATGACTTTTTCCGTGTTTAAGTGCTATATTAAAATCAGGTCCTTGGTGCTTGGTCCTTGTTCCCTGGTGCATCCAACCCAGAAAATGTTAAAAAGAGCAACCCAGTAATTTTTTTTAGTAAGCCTTTCTCTGCAAGCTTGTGAAAAAAAAAACGAGCCGCTCAGATTTTGCTCCCCCTGTGACGTAGTAATATTACGTTATTTAATATTACTGCCCCTTAATCTGCAAGTTTCCACCCACAGCGCCGCCATTCTGTTTTGCAAGCAACAACGGTGTACCAGTTCTAATGCCATGGTGAAAGTACGAGCAAAGCATGCTAACTGTTCTGTTGTTGGCTGCACAGACAAGCACAGAACACTATTTAGAGTCCCAGCCTCCGAGGAGACAAGAGAGCAGTGGATTTATTGATTTATTTAATGTATATTACGCTGCTGCCACACAGATCTAAAGTAAACAGTTAACTTCTTTCCCAGCTGTTTACCTTCACAGTTTTTATGTAACTTCTGTGTTTTTGACAGTTTAAACGCAGTAAGACATGAAAGAGAACTTAGTTTAGTACTTACATGCCATGTGATTGCCGCTTTCTGTGCGCATGCTTCAGATGTGTGTGCTCAGGAAACCGTATGTCATAAATTTAAACTGATATGGCTTTAAAACACATGATTTCAGTGCGATAGATGTGATAATCATAACCAAACATGTTTTTTTTTTTCAGAATATCTCAGGTAAGAGCTGTAAAGGCACAGTCCTATTCTGGAACAGCGGTGGGGAAAAGCAGCTCATTTGCATTTAAAGGGACATGCACGAAAACAGCCTGTTTCTGCTTCCACTCATAGGCATTTTCAAAGTGATATAATAAATGATCTGTGGGGTATTTTGAGCTGAAACTTCACAGACAAATTCTGGGGACACTTGAGACTTACACTGCATCTTGTAAAAAGGGGCATAATAGTTCTCCTTTAACACACATTCCTCTACCCTCTCATTTTTGTTTTCATTCCTCTTTTCCTCTTCCTTTTTAGCACTTCTCTCTTTATCAACAACTTGTCCTCTCAACCCCCTCATTTTCTCTTCCGCTGCCCCTTTAACCCTACATTTCCTCCTGTTTGTACCCTGTAATCGAACCTCCGGTTCTTTCCTCCTCTTTAGCATCTCTCTGAGAGGTCTGAGTGGTGGCCCTCTATTCATACAGCTTGAGACACTCTTCCCACAGTAATGGGGCGTAAGTGAGGTGTTCTTTATATGGAGAGGAGGTCAATGACGCACACCGAGCGATCGAGTTCATCTGTGGGTAGTCTCTCTCCCTTGGAGGTGTTTTAGTGAGATTAAACAATCAGGATTACAGAATGCAGATGAAATTTCATTAACATAACTCATAAAAGAGGATCAAAACACACACGCACATATAAACAGTGACAGTGGGAGGACCTAAAGTCACACCTCCTCAGCCTGGAGAGGGAAAAAACAGGGTCTGTCACCATGGAGACAGAGGGGTGAGTTTCTATGGCAACAGTGGGCTTGGTCCTTGTCTCCCTCTCGTCTCTAAATTTAGACTGCTAGCCCCTGAGGACACATGCACACGCTCCCTTAAAACACACACAACAGAAGCCAGGTTTGGATGTGTCACTCAATTGCTATCACACAAATACGCACACTGAGAGAAACCCGGCCAAGGACACACACAATGGAAAATCTGGATCTGATGACCTTACAGGACCTACATAATACCAGAAATCCTGTTACAACTCGCCTCACTCTCATATATGAGTATGTGTGCATGTTGATGAGGCTTAAAATGAATTTGAATATGATTGGATTGGGAAATGAATAAGAAATTATAGGCACACACCTACATTTGTTTCTCTGTATGTAGAGATATAATACACAGGGATATAAGTGGGTTTTATGAGTTGTTTTATAACGTACTTCAATTAAGCAAACTTTCTTTGTTGTGCTGGTAAAACAGGCTGGTGAATCTCACAAAGAAATGTCCAAGTTATATTTCACCCTGAAAATCATTTGAATGAGTTTTAAGTCAATACTGTAATACAGAAATAAAAACAATTAAAAAAAAAAGAAAATATAAAACATATATATCAAAATAATAGCAAATACTATAAAATACAAAAATAATGATAAACATTAACCTTTACAAATATACTACAATTTACAATTTAGCTATTATATCATTATTTTTTCACATTCAAGTAATGAGAATGGTCTTTGTTACACATAACAGTAGCCTAATGAGAATAGGGGGAGGGGTGGATATGCTTAATTGTCATAAAAATAATGTCATAATGAAAAAAATCTTGAAATGTACAGATTATGGTGCATCATGAAAAACATAAGATATTTTATTTTGCATAAAAAAGACAGGTTAATTCTTCAGTGCAACATTATTTTTTAGAACATTAATTAACATTAACGATTGTCATGTTATTACTGTAACACAGTAATGAAAACTATTCTGTCCTGATGCATTTTTTCGGAAACTCATAATAATAATAAAATACAGCAATAATAATAATATTAAATATTATAAAATGCAAAAAAGAAATAATAAATATTAACTACAAATGTACTTCTATTACTTCAATTTACAATTTAACTGTTATATCGTTATTTTTTGCAATTTGCACATACAGTATTTTGCATTACAGTAATAAGACATTTTTCACATAAACATTAATGAGAATTGTGGAAGGGAGTCTCGCTTAATTGTCATGAAAACAATGATAATGCAAACAGCCTTGCTGGTTCTAAATATAAGCTTCATTTTCATGTCCATATCGGAAAATACTAATTATTTTATTTTATTTTATGTTAAAAAATAAAATTTATTTTCAGTTGTTAGACAGTTTGTCTGTGTTTTGAGTACATGTTTACATCACAACTGTACAGGTGAAAGAGGAAGTGAACTGTCTAACACAGCTTTTCAGATATTAATGATAATTCATGTTCAATAAATTGCTTGGAAATAGTTTTGACATGGTTGCTATAGAAGCAGCCAGAAGCCCTGAAAGCAATTTGGCGTCTAAAGCAAACCGTAGTCAATGGTATCGTCTACACTGACATAAGCAGTGTTACTGTGACCTGATGTAAACATCAACAACAAAAATCAAAGGGAAATGCTACAGAAAGGCAGTGTTTTGAAGAAGGAATCTACAGACATGCTCAGATCAATAACATGGACATTGACATATGAGTGAAGGTCAGGAAAAGGTCACTTTGATTGGTGCATCAACCTTGGTAGACCGAGTGCATGTGTTAGACTGATAGAGAGAGAGAGGAAAACAGTCACATTAACCAGGAGAGCTGTCTCTGGATTTAAAGGTGAAAGGGATGGAAAATCATGCATGGAAAAAAAAATATTAAAGGATAAAGACTGGAGAAAAGGATGAAAGGATGAGAGGTTGTTTAGAGGAGGGCTGATGGGTGTGAACTGCTGGACAAGCAAAGACAGAAGACAGAGGTTTATTCTGTCACAGTATTTCACGTTCATAGTAGCGTGCTAAATAATGCACCCTCTGTATCTAAGCATATAGGCAAACAATGCTAACTAAATGCTAGCCACTTTTCTTTCCATTTCATTTCCTGAAAATATTCTCACCCATCAGGCCATCCAAGATGTAGATGAGTTTGTTCATCATTAAAGTGCCCCTATTCTGGATTTTTGAAAATTACCTTTCATGCAGTGCGTAACACAGCACTAATTGAATGAAAACAAAGTTGTTGTCTCTCAAAAGAAAGAGTCGACTCTGAATCATTGGAAGCCGTTTGATGTTGATGTCAACATGAAACATTAGCATACTGCCCTCCCACTTGTTGGTCTTTTCGTGTTGGTCTGAATGAAAATGCAAATTCATTCTTTGCCACTATAGGTGCCTCATTTGGAGCGGTAGAAATAGTGGTTTCCCCAGTAACGCTGCACACAAAGCAGCACTGCTCTCACAAACGCTGCTTTATCGGGCATTACAGGCATGATGTAATGGAAATGAGACCAATCGGACCAATCACCGCAGATTGAGCGAATCGTTCAGGAGTTGTTGAGCAAGTAAGGTCAAAATAAATGCATATTAAAAGACAATGAAAGTGTTTTTTGACCTTGCATGCATGTCAACCTGTTGTTGGGGACTCCCAAAAACAAAATATGAACCTTTCATAACCCATAATAGGGGCACTTTAACAAGACTTGCTCACCAAAGGATACTCTGCAGTGAATGGGTGCCATCAGAGTGAGAGTCCAAACAACTAATAAAAACATCACAACATCACATAAACACACAAATCCAGTCCATCGATTAACATCTTGTGAAGCAAAAAAATTGTGTTTGTAAAAAACAAATCTATCATTAAGATGGATGAAAACCATTGCTTCTGACTAAAATATGAGTCCTCTATTCATAATATTGCTTTCTCCAGCGAAAAAGTCATCTTGTCTGAATCAGGAGAGAAATGTGCACAGATCAAGCACTGTTTACAAGCTTATTATGGATTACGGACTTGTATATTTGCCAGAAGCAATGGTTTAAAGTTAAAACGACTTAATAATTGATTTGTTTATTACAAATTGACATCTTTTCAATTCACAAGATGTTAATTGATGGACTGGGCTCATATGGATTACTTGTGATGTTTTTATCAGCTGTTTGGACTCTCATTCTGACGGTACATATTCACTAAAGAGGATTCATCGGTGAGCAAGTTATGTAATGCTAAATTTCAGGATTAAGAAACAAACTCATCTACATCTTAAATGTCCTGAGGGTGAGTACATTTTCAGCAAAATTTCATTTTCAATTAATTAAATATGGTAATCCAAGCTTTGCCCTACTAACCACTATTCAATTACCTTTAACCCTTCACATGCACACATTTGTTATTCTGTCAGAGAAGAGACTTTCCATCTAAATCCATCTATTGATTTTTACTGAGATAATGATATTTTATATCTTCTAACCCTATCCTTAAACCCTGACACAAACCTTTCAACATTTTCATTAAGACATTATTTATTATGTTTATTAATCTATTGTCCTTGTGAGGGCCATTAGCTGCTTCCCACAATGTTTACTACCTTTTGGGGACATTTTCTCCACACAACAGGCGAAAGCTGACACACACACACACACACACACACACACAGGCGAGCACCAAACTAGTCAGCATAAACTAGGCTATGCTGGTCTAAGCTGGTCTTGTCAGCAGGAATAGTGAGCACTACACTTCTATGCTACTGCGAACATCCATCAATAAGGTGATCGAGTCACCATAATGATCTAGACTCTTCCTGAAATGATGACACATTATTTTCTGTAAATAAAGGAGGGATGTGGAGGCTTTTAAGACAGAGAGGGTTTGTTTTTTTTAGTCTTTCTGAAATACAAAGTAGTGACAAGTGTAGACTACTGTTTAAAATTTTGGGGTCAGCAAGATTTTTTACATTTGTTATAGAAGTCTCTTATGCTCATCAAGGCTGCATTTATTTGATCAAAAATACAGTATGGCAAAACTGAATTTCCAGCATCATTACTCCAGTATTCAGTACACATGATCCTTCAGAAATCATTCTAATATGCTGATTTGCTGCTCAAAAAACACTTCTTATAATTATCAATGTTGAAAGCAGTTGTGCTGTTTGTGGAAAGCCTGATACATCTTTTATCAGTACTCTTTGATAAATAGAAAGTTGAAAAGAAACTAGAAATCTTTTGCAATATGTAGAAGTTTTACTGTCAACTTTGATCAATTTAATGAATCCCTAATTTGATAAAAGTGTAAATTTCTTAAACTTTTAAACAGTAGTGTAGAAATCATGGACAAAGTAAAAATGAGAAGACAGAGGTAAAACGCCATCAGACTTTTTTTTTTGGTGATTTAGTCTTTCAACCGAAGCCACAATTGTATTTCCTGTCATTGACATTATAGTTTTAATTGTTCCATCACATTAATCAGCATATGAAAAAGTAAAATGAGTGACTGTTTGGTCATTTGGTAATATTATTTTCCTCTAAAAATGTCAGAGTGAAAAGCGAAAGGAAAGAAAAAACAATGACTGGTCACTCAAGACACTCAAGTGTGAAGTGTGACCACTGAAGGGAGGGAAAAATTGCAGACGATACAAGAAAGACAAGACAGATGACAACACACATGGATGAAAGGATGCAAGGAGAGAAGCAGAGAGATGAGGGACGCTGGTGCAGTGAGTTTGGCAGACAGACTCTCAATCATTCTTTATGAAGCACCACACCCTCCCCTCTGATTACACACACACACACACATTGTGTCTGTGTGAGTGAATGGTTACTTAAAGCCAACGCGAGTAAATCCTGTCTGCCCTTTAGTATGATTAGTTTTCCTCCAAAAGAGAGAGAGAGAGAATTTGAGAGACAGCAATTGAACTGACTGCCCCTTTCTCCCTCCCTCCCACCTCTCTCTCTCTTTCTCTCACCATCTCTCTCGCACTTTCTCATGAACAGACAGATGAAAGTAACTCAATTTTTATAGAATATTCAGGGCAGAAATCATCTTAAAATCCAGCCAAATTGCTCTGAATTGGATTATGCAGAAATGACTTTTAGGCAAGATAGATTCATGAAGTTATGAGGGAACGGATAGATGGATGGAGTGAAATCGCCTTTCCTCTGTAACATTCTCACATTACAAACGTAGAATATTTTGTCACATTTATATTGCTTAAGCTGCGTACAAAATAAAATATGAAACATGTTCGAAACCGCTAATAATGAAATAATCTGGAAAACAAAGAACAAAGATATGTTATCTGTTACAAGATTATCATAACCCTTTATTGACAGTTTACTACAAAATCTAATATAGTATTTTATAAAGTAGATATATATGAATAGGTAAGACATAGGTTTTATGTTTTTGAAAAAAAAAAGTATCTTAGTCTGCTTTCATTTGATTAAAAATACAGTAAAAACTAATATTGTGAAATATTATTACAATTTTAAATAACTGTTATTATAAAATTATTTTATTTTTCATTTATTTTAAAGTTTTATATATATTTTTATGATGGCAATTCCCAATTATTATTAATATGCTGATTTGCTGCTTAGTTTTCAATGCTGAAAATAGTTATCATAGTTATAATATTTTTAGTGTGTGTGTGTGTGTTTTTAATGTTCTTTGATGGATAGTTCATCATAACACACAGCCTACTTTCTCAATTATATTTGCATGAGGATTTTTCCGTTTCTAAATCTCCACAAACATCCTCCCTCGATCTCTGATCTGTTTGAATTAAACTCCCTCTGACCTGTGCTATGTTTGTGTGTTTGCAGTATTCTTTGTGAATTCGCATTAATGAATGTTGGACTAGAGCAGAATATTAATCTGTAATAGAATATTAATCTGTGCTGGTGTTCTGTCATGTGCTTGATTTTGCTCTGTTCTGGAACAGTGTCTGATGCTGAAATCCATCTAGCTTTCAGGAAGTATATGGGGTTCATAGATGGGTGCAAGTGTAATACTTTGTGAAATGCTTAAGTAAACTGCCTTTCTCTCTTCAGGATTGGCGAGGATGTGGCCCGTGTGACGGAAGGAGGGGGATACGCAGGCAAACACTTTCGTATGGGCTTCATGACGATGCCGGCCCCTCAGGACCGCGTTCCTCCTCCCTGCGGGCCGGGCTTCACCGTACGCTCGCAGTCTCTGCACTCTGTGGGAGGGGGAGAAGAGGAGGGGAGTCCCACCTCGAGAAAACAGCCCCCGCCCAAACCCAGACGAGATCCCAACACCAAACTCAGCACCTCCTCTGAGACCGTCAACACTGGGCTCAGCACGGGGAAGAGCGGGAAGGAATCAGAGAAATGTGACGGTAAATATGTGTGTGCACGCAATACATTACCACTAATGCTTCTAGCTACTGCACGCAAACTTTTGTGTTTGGAAATGTGTCGGAACTTGGAACAGCATTCATAATGCAATGAAAGTATGTCCAAAAAAACATAGTAATACCATGGTACCATATCCAAAAAAAGGTACTTTTTAAATGTGAGGTGTTTTCTCTCCTTTCCTACGCTTTCACTCTCAGTTAAACATCATATAAGCACATCAACCATATAAACATCACAGTAATATTGTGAAAAATTATTACAATTATTTATTTTAATATATTTTAAAGTTTTACTATTGTGAAATATTATTTCAAACAACATGCATTCCTTTAAAAAAAAAAAAACACATAAACACTCACATGCATCACAAGACTCTGGAAAAAAATGGCATCTCTTATTCTTTCCCACCACTTCACTTTTGTATGCAAATCTCCTCTCTTCTGCCATCTCTTTCATGCATGCCTCGTTCTCATGGATCATTACACATGCAGCGCTTCCTTTGAGCTCCACACACACACACACACACACACACACACACCAAGCACTCTTCCTCACTGCAGTCCACATCACACAGAAGAGCTAGACAAGAAAAGTAGTAGATATTTTATAAACATGATCACTTACTATATAAAAATACACATACAAACAAAGAAATGCACTGTACAGGACAAAACAAAGAAATCATTCAACTTGATGACTGTAGTAAAAATAGTCTCGCTTTTTGCTTTATGTCAAGGCTTCATTCTACAACAAACAGGCACATTATTATATATATATATATATATATATATATATATTCAAATGTCATTATTTATTATTTTATTATTTATTTTGGAAATAATTTCTAATTAAATATTTTAAAATATATATATATTGTTTTAGTCACTGTAAAATCACCAATAACTGGATTAACCTTTCTTTAAAAAAAAAAAAAAAAAAAAAAAAAATTAATGTATGAATAAAAACACTTAAAAACAGCTGAGAAATTGCATTCACCCAGAGCAATTTATTTATAAAATAAATGCTGTATGAGTAGCTGAATCCTTCTCCAAGAAACGGCTAAAAACACATCTCTTCCATCTTTATTTGACCCTCTAACTCTAGCACTCTCTATTCTAATTCTATTTTATCTATCTATCTAATTTATCTATTTATTTTTTTAAAAACACACACACACACTTGACCCTCTATCAATTGCATATTTATTCTCTAACTGCTAGCTTTTCTTGAAAATCTAACACTAGCTTTCTTTCTATCTACTTGTTTCTTAAAAAAAACTAAAATAAAACCAACAAAAAAACCCACTAGGTTTATTTTTTATATATTATATCTACTTGTTCTCTTTTTAAAAAACAAAACAAAAACAAAAAAAAACCTTGCTACGTGTACTGCATTAGGCTAACCGAGACTTGTCATAGCACTTGCATGTTGTTGCTCTTTTGTTGGTTTTGATTGCTTCTATTGTCCTCATTTGTAAGTCGCTTTGGAAAAAAACGGCTGCTAAATGACTAAATGTAAATGTAAAACAAGCAGTTAACATTTTGACTCAAAACTCCATATTAATTAAGCACTAATCTGAATATTTGTTTTATAATCAGAATATTTGGGTGTAAGCATGCTCTCCCCCTCAGTGTCTATGACAGTTTGACTGTTATGGCTCTGCCTGAGGCGAGAAATAGCATTACCAAGGTGGCCATCGCGTGGACTGACCTGCTTTGAGAAGGACTTGATACACACTTAACAGCAGCACTGCACACTTGCAGACAATAATGAGTCAGTGTCAGACAGTGCAGTCTTTTTACATAACGGAAAATACCGCACAGATAAAGGTCACCACACATATATATTCACTTTCACAGACACCTGTAAATAAACCCAAGAATCTTTCTAGGAACAGGTGACATCAACTCTCTGTCCTCCTCTGACTGGTCACCCTGAGCCAGCAAAAGCGCTCTGATTGGTTGCCTGCTGGCTGCAGTGTCATTATGAATGGGGCAACTGTTGCCATAGGCAACATTCTCGGCCTAAGTGTTTTACCGGCGGTGACAGCTTCAGACAGAATCAACCAAAACACAGATGATGCCTCTTATAAACAAGTTCAGAGCTACAAGGTCGACAAGCAAGAGACTTGAGTCGTGATTCGCATTCACAACATGCACACAAAGATGCAAAACACAGTTCGAGTTAAAGCTGTAACAAATAATATATACATCTGTGTTGCAAAGCCAAGACACTCGAGAATTTATATTAAAAAGCCTTTATTATCTCATGGCTTAAACATTAAAAATAAGTCACAGATGACCGCACACCTACGCGCTGAGGCTAATATGCCTTCATCAGGGTTTAGTACACTTTCAGAAAAAAAAGGTACAAAACTGTCTGTCACTGGGGCTGATTGCTTTCAAAGGGTACTAATATGTACACTTTATTGGTAAAGGAGATGTACCTTTTAGCTTTTGTACCTTCAATGGAGGTTTATACCTTTTTTGTTTTATTGCAAGCCTAAACAGACAAAATGTGCTGCTCTAGGCTGTTTTATATTATACAGTGAACAAATGCCTTAGAGACCTTTACCATTCCACACACACTCATTTCCACACACATTAGCCTTCCTTTAACCCTTAACTTGATCTTTACTGATCCCACTCAGAGAGCCGAGCTCATTCAAAGTGCTTTTCTTTCAAATCCAAAGCAGAAGCACACATTACAAAATACCTAACCCCACTCCAACACTTGACCTCATTTTTCAGTGTTCGCAACCTCATTTAGAGTACATTAACCCTAAAAACATCAACCGGCTCTTTGCAGTGAAATCTGAAACGCAGCCAACTTCACCGTACTATATACAGAACATAAAACCTTTTAGTATATTCAAACTCAAACACATGCAACCTTATTTTCTACTCAAGTCAAAAAATGTCAAATATGGAACAATTTAAAATATTGATTTTTCTAATTGAATTTATATTTTAAAATATCATTTATTCCTGTGATGGCAAAGCTGCATTTTCAGCATCATTACTCTAGTCTTCAGTGTCATATGATCCTTCAGAAATCATTCTAATATGCTTATATGCTGCTCAAGAAACTTAAACATAGTTGTGCTGCTTAATATTTTTGTGGAAACCAGACATTTTCAGGATTATATAATGAATATAAAGTTCCAAAGACCAGAACTGAAATAGACGTTTTTAACATTATAAATGTCTATTTTTGATCAATTTAATGCATCCTTGCTGAATAAAAGTATTCATTTAATAATTAAATTTGGTGCTCAAAAAAATACCCTACCCCTTCAAACACATATAAACCTCTTTCTCTTTTCTGCTTTCAGATTATACCCAGAGCATATTTTTTAAATCATATAGGATCTTGATGTCCGAGTAAGGATCTATACAGAGAGACAGTGTTTGACTGATTTAGCCTGAGGCTCTGTGGCATTTCCACCACACCAAGGGCCACAGATTATTCCTCCAGAGGAGCCTCAAAGAGCTCAACATCTCTCCTCCTTCTCTTCTCTCTCTTTCCCCCTCAAGCTCCACACTACACTTCCCCCATCTCTCATCCCTCCTTTGCTCTCATGCCTTCATTTTCCACCCCAGTTTGGCACCCTTTCTTGTTTTCCTCATTACAATCCTGGCTTTTATCTCACTCGTTTATGCATTCCCTTTCTCACAGACTCACCCACTATTTCTTCTAGCCTTCTTAATTTATACATTAATGCTATAGAAACAGAATTCTCTTTCTACTCTTACTGTGGTATAAAAATAGCATCAGATGGTATACTTCAAAGTATACTATGAATTACCATGCTAAATGTCCAAAAACATGGAATAACCATAATACATGTACAAAATAATACTGTAATACTATGTTACTCTGTATACATTTGATTATATCCCACTTTTTTCCTCCATTTGATTCATCTTACAAAAAATCTATGATGGTACCATGGTACAGTGATGGCATTAGATGATAAAACCATGACATTTTGATAAATACCATAGTATTAAATTATTTCCATATTCAGAAACATGCGAACATAAAAAGATATTTCAATTTAATCAAAAACACGGCATTACAATGGCACATGTCCAGAAAACATAACATATAAAACATAATTTCTTCGCCAACTTTTTCTACTTTTTCTGCTTTTACTGTGGTAGTACCACCATGATACTTTGATATTTACCATAGTACTGATTGGTCACCATGCTCATATACCATGATATTTAGGTACTTCAGTGGAATTACTATGGTTAAATGTGCAAAAAACATGGAATAGCCATGGTACGTGTACAAAAACATGGTAATACTATGGTACTCTACATACATGTTGGTGCCATGGTATAATAATATTATCAGATGGTAAGTAGATCTTTGATATACACCATGGTATTAAATGATTAAGGAATTTACATGGTACTTCAAAACTATAAATACCATGAAATTACTATGGTACATTTCCAAAAAAATATGGAAATGCTGTAGTGTCATATTTAGAAAACATTGCAACCCTCTTTCTTCCTTCAGCTGATCCCTTTGATCCTTCTAAGCATATGTGACAGCTTGCTTGTGTATGTTAGTGTGTGTTATCTTCTGCACTGACCTGCTGTCAAGAGAACACGCATGTCCTATATATATAGAGAGAGAGAGAGCTACTGACATACATGCAAACCTCAATAAATCATGAGCAGTGTTCTTTAAACACCATCATATTAAACTTAATGACATGTGGCGTATATCTGTGCTGTATATCTCATTGGAGGGGACTATTTCACCTCTAATTTAGAGGGAAATCAATATAAATGCATTATCGTACACATGCAAGCACAGATAAACATCTGTATTAAATCAGCAGTGTAATACTAGATAACAGATCCAGCATTTACTACATCCTCTGATGGGAGACAACATCACAAGACTGCTTCTGCTTCAAAGAGAGAGAGAGGGAGAGATGGATGTGTTGTGAGAGGAAGGTACATCATGCACCTGCTGTCCTCTGGAACACAGTGCCCTATATTTTCCCATGTCACAGTCATCAAATACACTTACAACACACACACACACACACACACACAGATGCATTAACACGCTTTCCACGGGCATAAGTCCACACCAGTGTTTCCTACAGGATTCTGCGTCTGCAGCAGGGGGCATTGGCAGCAACCATGAAGAGACCTAACAATTTGCTAAACAATAGAAGTACCATTTTTTGCGAACATACAATTATGTTTTAGTTAAAAAAAAAAAACTCTGTTGCTGCATTGTGTCTCTACATATCTTTATGGATTCATATTTCTGTGGAGCCCTGCATATGACATACAGAAAAAATAGATATTGTGGCCACAAATGAAGAATTAGTTCTCACAACATATTTTAATATATGGCTATTTATTATTATTATTATTATTATTATTAGGCAATGATTACATTTTATTTTTATTTTTAATCACGATTAATCACATGATTTTTGTACGATTAATCGCATTGTTATTCACAAAATTCAATAATGAATTGTGCACTTTTTCATTTACTGCTATATGAACAAAAGTGCAATAACATTTGGTTTCCAAACACTTTAAACAAATAAGGTGCTTTTTTACAGCAGTATTCCTTTAACATAGTAGCAGTTAAAATGTTTCTTGTAAATCTAAACTTAATATAAAACCAAAGCTATATGCCACTGCCAGGGCATTAATGTTTTTACAGAAAATATTTTATAGTTTGTTATAGAAAAACAAGTTATGCTCAGAGTCCGGAGCCTCGATCATAACAATATAACAGGCACCTTCCGAGTAGAGACATGCACTATTGCGGGACCCAACGCAGCAGAGTGCGGCACGGGACAACACTTGATGGACGAGTACAGGTGCGGGTGCGTGCGGGTAGAGACTCATGTGTGCGGGATGCGGGAGAATAAGGGTGTACTCGTACTAGGCAATCTCAACCGTGCCCGAGCGCATTTGACCCCCAAAGCCCGGTTCGTTTGACTAGTGTGATCGCTCCAGTTCGTTTAGCCGGCCCTCTTCCTCATTTGGAAGAGGTGGGCCAGAGCGTGGTTCAGTTGGGCTCGGGCACGGTACGCATGTAGTGTGAGCGAAATTTCTGATACGTGCAGCATGATTGTGTGTACATTTCTGAGTGGCAAAAGTGATAGATCTGTAAAGCAATATATTGTGAGAGGGCTGTGTGTTACCGCGTCCCAAATGACTCAAAATAATAAACCACAAAGTTAACAAAAAGATGCACTCCACTGTGCTGAGCGAGAGCGCTTCTCTGTTGTCTTCACGTGCTATCGGAAACTTCCTATTTCCCACTTATGAGGTCGTGATTACGAGCTTGTTGCATTCTTTTCTGTTAAAAATAACAGTGAGCAGTGTTTTGTGAATGCTGATGCTTAGCTTAAATAATTTTATCGGGAGCGTTCATGTGAGCGCTGTTGCAGTCTTAGGCCCACCCCAAATACTCTCATTGGTTGAGACACGTGATGATGCCCATACCAAGCCAGTACTAATCAATAGCCAATCCCCTCCTGTGAACGGACTGTGGCAACGGACTTTCACAATAATAATAATAAAACTGGGTTAATGAGCGATAAAATAATTGTCGGCCTTAATTAATGTGTTAATGCAATAATAACGTATTAACTTGCCCAGCCCTAATTATTATATTATATTATATTGTATTATATTATATTTGAGGCCATTTATTATTATTTTGTTCCCTCGTTTATAGTTAAATCATGGCCACCATTCAGTTAAAATGAGGGAACAAATTAATAGAGCATGGGAACAAATTTCTTCCTCAGACTAATTTTTTTTTTTTTATATATTCTTTATATTTCACAATTTCATGATTTCATATATTACAACTGTATATTAATTTCTCAATTTTATATCTAAGAATTGATTTATTCAGAAGTATAAAGGAGGTTCTTACAAGGTGTACAAGTTTGTGTGTAAAATTGCTGAGAGAATGCAAGTCACTGTCCTCGTTCTGTCACTTGGGTGAGGTGCTGTGAGTCTTTTCCTGAACGATAAGTGAAATCATTTTGTCATTCTTGCTGACATTTCATCTGTGTATCACAGAGTTCCACCACAAAGCTGATACAAACCCCTGTCATGTCCTTTACATAACATAAACCCATCTACATACACACACAGGATCTAGAGTCTCTAGAGAGTGACGTAATTATAGCTTCAGCCAGCATTACAGGAGATTAAAAATTAGCATACATCCCATGCTGCCCCATTAACTATTACTTGCACTTGCTGTTGGCAAGAGACACACTAATAGTCAAATACAAACACACACTCACACACACCACTCTGCCGTTGCTGGAAGAAACGGGTCAGTCAAGTTGCCCTTCACTGAGCCAGCTGAGAAATGACAGAAAGATGAAGAATGAGCGAGTGAGTAAACAAGAGGGGGAGGGTGGAAAAGAAATTGAAACAGTTGCTTTCCGCTGAGATGATTAGTCAGGATGAAATTCATTCATGAAGTTAAAATGACCTAGTTTTCTCCACTCTAGTTCTTTCTCTCCGCCCTCCAGTGTGTGTAGGAAACTGCCTGTTTGATTATTCCATGAACTCTTCCCATAAAGCTTAGTATCTCTAGCTGACATCACCAGTTACTGGCAGTAGTGCACTCAGGGTACGTTCCAACTGCCAATAATGCAAAGTGAACTTCACAGGGTATACAGCGTAAGGAATAAGTGTATATCGGTATGTATCGTTTGACAGGAAGTGGAAAGACAATTTATCAAGACCATGTAAATACTACACATACTGTACATATCACAAATAAACCACATTTATTTTCATATTAAACTGCAACAGGCATTTATTTACCTATATAGATTCTAAATATCTTTAAGAAAAATTCTAATTTATACATGCCTTCTTGAGCATCAGTAAATGTTTTCACTTTTTGTAATAGTTGTGTATGAGTCCCTCAACTGTCCTTAGTGTTAAAAGATGTATTTCAAAATCATACAGTCAATGTTGGAAAGGGTTCAAATTTGCAGAAGATGCTGGAAAACCAAAGAATATGCAGGAGCTTGAGGATTTTTCTGAAGAACAGCAGGCAGTTGAACTGCTCAGGACCAACTAGGGAATCATGAACAAAATATAAAAACAGTCGTCATCCAAGAAATTACACATAGTAAAAAGATTCAAGGGTATGTAAACTTTTGAATGGGGTCATTTTTATAAATTCAGTTATTATTTTGTCTTGTGGCGTATATGTGAACATCTGTTATGTGAAATAGCTTATTCAGGACAGTAGCCTACTAAATAAAAAACATGCAATTTTCATGAAATTCAATTATTAACATTTTGCACATGCACTTATGAGCACTTATATATATATATATATATATACACAGTATCTCACAGAAGTGAGTACACCCCTCACATCTTTTGTAAACATTTTATTATATCTTTTCATGTGACAACACTGAAGAAATGACACTTTGCTACAATGTAAAGTAGTGAGTGTACAGCTTGTATAACAGTGTAAATTTGCTGTCCCCTCAAAATAACTCAACACACAGCCATTAATGGGAGGGGATCATGCTCTGCTTCACAGTCACAGTACATGTTGGAATTCATGGTTCCCTCAATGAACTGTAGCTCCCCAGTATCGGCAGCACTCATGCAGCCCCAGACCATGACACTCCCACCACCATGCTTGACTGTAGGCAAGACACACTTGCCTTTGTACTCCTCACCTGGTTGCCGCCACACACGCTTGACACCATCTGAACCAAATAAGTTTATCTTGGTCTCATCAGACCACAGGACATGGTTCCAGTAACCCATGTCCTTAGTCTGCTTGTCTTCAGCAAACTGTCTGCGGGCTTTCTTGTGCATCATCTTTAGAAGAAGTTTCCTTCTGGGACGACAGCCATGCAGACCAATTTGATGCAGTGTGTGGCGTATGGTCTGAGCACTGACAGGCTGACCCCCCACCCCTTCAACCTCTGCAGCAATGCTGGCAGCACTCATACGTCTATTTCCCAAACACAACCTCTGGATATGACACTGAGCACGTGCACTCAACTTCTTTGGTCGACCATGGCGAGGCCTGTTCTGAGTGGAACCTGTTGTATGGTCTTGGCCACCGTGCTGCAGCTCAGTTTCAGGGTCTTGGCAATCTTCTTATAGCCTACGCCATCTTTATGTAGAGCAACAATTCTTTTATTCAGATCCTCAGAGAGTTCTTTGCCATGAGGTGCCATGTTGAACTTCCAGTGACCAGTATGAGAGAGTGAGAGCGATAACACCAAATTTAACACACCTGCTCCCCATTCACACCTGAGACCTTGTAACACTAACGAGTCACATGACACCGGGGAGAGAAAATGGCTAATTGGGCCCAATTTGGACATTTTCACTTAGGGGTGAACTCACTTTTGTGGCCAGCGGTTTAGACATTAATGGCTGTGTGTTGACTTATTTTGAGGGGACAGCAAATTTACACTGTTATACACTGTTAACCTAACCTAACCTAAGCTGTACACTCACTACTTTACATTGTAGCAAAGTGTCATTTCTTCAGTGTTGTCACATGAAAAGATATAATAAAATATTTACAAAAATGTGAGGGGTGTACTCACTTCTTTGAGATACTGTATATGAAGAGTGCAGGTGCAAAAGCCTGAAATTTTCTTCTAAAATTAGCATTTTTATCAGGCTCCAATATTTATGTTCAGTTATTTCCCTTTAATTGCATAGAAAAGGACCTATACCTTGCAATTAGAATAAAATTACTGAATTTAAACATAGGAGCCTGATAAAAATGCTCATTTTAGATGACAATTTCAGGCTTTTGCATTTGAACTCTTCATATATATCCAAAACACACACATATTTATCCTATTAAACCCAAAAAAGACAACTTCTACAGATACGCCCTATTCAGTGCGTAGAGACCCTGTAAATGAGAACACAGCTGCACACACACCTAGCGTGGCCTGCTTTCCTCGTTTCTCAGCACTGGTAGCTCAACTGTGTATAATTAATCCTGTCTCAAGCAGAGTGTTAAACTCTATTCTCACTAAAAAGTCCTTGGAGAAGCCTATTAACTCACTTCATAACCGCACACATTCAGGATTAGTGACTGTACTGAGAGGGCAGTGGTGGGACGTGATGTGAGCAAGAAAGAATAAAACATGAAGCATCAAAGATGATCACATGCACAATAGACTAGTAATGGCCCTGTGCAGCCCCATACGGCTTTGTGAGTTAGCAATGACATTAAAAATAATAGAAGCTGACTGAGCTACCCTTTTTCTAAGCCTTAGCAGTGCTAATATTTCCTGCTAACATATGTCATGACATTCTGATAACACCTTGCAATACTGTAATACTTTACTGCTATGCTGTACTACTAGTAGTGGGCAATATAGAAAATTTGTCAACCAGTAGAGATTTTCAACTATTGTCTCTATTGCAGTTACAAGGTCACGTGATGTTATCGTTATCGTTTGCACACATTAAGCATCGCGGTTAAAAAAAGAAAAAGAAAAAGTGATTTAAGCCACAATCAGCAGCTAAAAAGAACTAATTTTACTATATGTGCATGCTGTCTGAGAGAATGTTTCTGAGCGCTGTCAGAGAGACATGCGCACTCGAAGACAGTGCTCACAGACTGTGGGAGTACTGAACTGAGTTTTTTTTGCCGCTTTTGCTTTATAGGTCTTGAACGGTTTAAAAAACACACTTGTATGTGTCAAAATGCAAGTATCCTCGTAAACACAGTAATTTAGGTCTTAAAGGGATAAAAACTAAAATTCTTTCATTAATTACTCACCCTCATGTTGTTCCAAACCTGTAAGACCTCTGTTCATCTTCGGAACACAAATTAAGATATGTGACCCTGGACCACAAAACCAGTCTTAAGTCGCTGGGGTATATTTGTAGCAATAGCCAAAAATACATTGTATGGGTCAAAATGATCGATTTTTCTTTTATGCCAAAAATCATTAGGATATTAAGTAAAGATCATGTTCCATGAAGATATTTTGTAAATTTCTTGCCGTAAATGTATCAAAACTTCATTTTTGATTAGTAATATCCATTGCTAAGAACTTCATTTGAACAACTTTAAAGGAGATTTTCTCAATATTTCGATTTTTTTGCACCCTCAGATTCCAGATTTTCAAATAGTTGTATCTCGGCCAAATATTGTCCGATCCTAACAAACCATACATCAATGGAAAGCTTATTTATTCAGCTTTCAGATGATGTATAAATCTCAATTTCGAAAAATTGACACTTAAGACTGGTTTTGTCGTCCAGGGTCACATATTTTTGATGGAATATGTGAGCTCTGACCCTCCCATAGACAGCAAGTGTCCTTACACGATCAAGGTCCAGAAACATAACAAGGAGATTGGTAAAATAATCCAGGGGTTTAACCGTAATTTTACAAACTACAAGAATACTTTTTGTGCGCAAAAGAAAAAGAATAACGATTTTATTATTCAACAATTCGTCAACTTTGGAGAGAATTCACTGAACGTAAATGGCGTATGCTGTTCTGTGTCAGCTGCGCCACGCGGAGTGACACATGTGTAACAGTATATTGGATCCAAGCAGCTCTTAAAGTGACAGCAGTCTAATATCCCTGCTGTCTGTCATTCATGTTGATCAAACAACAAAAGACAAAAATCTCACTGCTCTCAAGTAAATCACTTTTGTAACTTTAATAAGAAGAAATGTACAGTATATTTAATTTACACAGTGAAGAATATGCAGTGTTTTTATACATTTGATTACTTTATACAATCTATGTAGCATTTCTTATTTATTTGTTCTACTGTATTTTTTTGTCCTGTTGCTTATAATTTGTTTCTTACTCTTTTTTAATAGCTGACTGTCTTCAGTGAGCTTTTTTAAAATTTGGTCTAGTATTAATTTTTTTTTTGTGATATTGACACTGATGACAAGAATTATACAATTTCTATGGTATCAAAAAGATTTGATAGATTTAAATAAAGACCTTATTTAAATCTAAAATAGCTATATTGCGATATATATTATTACCGTGAAATAAAATTACTCATATCGTCGTGATATAAGATTTTGGTCATATCGCCCACCCCTACTATCTACTTTATATTACTATAGTACTGTTGAATTTCATACAGTACTAAAAGAAATCCTAATCATTTCCGTTCTCTCATCCACAGCATCTAAATCCCGCCCCTGCAGTGAGGAGTACCGTCGCATGCCTCCACCCAAACCGAAACGCAACCCCAACACCCAGCTCAGCACGTCCTTTGACGAGTCTTACATCCAAAACCACGGCAGCAAGGCTAAGTCCGCCTCTCTGCCGCGGCAACACAAAAAGAAGTCTGCATCTCAGAATCAAAGCCCCGCCCCTGACACTGACGATGAGACGGAACCTGTTTATATAGAGATGGTGGGGAACATCTTACGAGACTTCAGTCGAATTGCAGGAGCTAATGGCGATGAAGAGGATGACCAAGGTGAAAGTGTGTACGAGGAGATGAAATATCCTGCCTACGATGATTTACCGTCATCTTTAGACCACGCACAGTTGCGATGGGAGCAATGTCCCACTGCTTTGGTGCCAGAAGTTGAACTTACGCGACCCACTACTCCACGTGGTTCAGTGTGTGACATTCCCGCCCCTTTCCCGAATCTGCTTTCCCATCGACCTCCTCTACTAGTATTCCCACCTGCACCAGCCCAATGTTCGCCCAACTCTGATGAATCCCCTCTTACTCCACTGGATGTCACCAAACTGCCCATGTTGGAGAACGTCGGGTATGTGAAACCTGGTGCATCCCCAACTAGCGCCGACCCTGGACCACAGCTGGAGCCACAGCAGGTGTCTGGTAAACACCACCACCACCGCCACCATCACCATAAGAAGTCAGCAGAGACTAAGGAGCAACAAACAATCACAGCATCAGGACGATCATCTGCTCCTCCTCTGCCATCTGCGCTGTATAAAAGCGGTGGGTCGTCTGCGGCGCATGGCTACCCAAGGAGCCACTCCGCCTGCCCGTCCCCCGTCAGTATGGGTCGCGCATTAACGCCGCTCACCCTGAAGCGCCCCCCACCGTACGACGCTCTCATGACCGGGACAATTCCTCGCAGCGCGTCTGGAGTTCCGCATGGATCGCGTGAGAGCGGGCGGCTCTCGAATTCCTCCAGTCTGCATGGAGGGTCCATGCAAAATGTCTCCACTGCGTCTGGCTCAAGCTCAGGGTCGGGAGGTCGAGGCAGCCGTACGCCAACCAGTCCTTTGGATGAGCTCAGCAACTTGTTCTCTTCCGGACGTAACATGTTGAAGAAAGGTTCTGGAAGCCGCAAGAGTAAGGAGTCAACGGATGGTGAGTAAAAATGTTAGAATTGATCTAAACGTGTTACCAAAAACAAAGTTTGGGGTCTCGGCAGAGCTGCATTTATTTAATCAAAAATACAGTAAATAGTAATATTGGTAAATATTATTACCATTTAAAATAACAATTTTCTATTTTAATATATTTTAAAATGTAATTTATTCCTGTGATGACAAAGCTGAAATTTTTGCATCATTACTCCAGTCTACAGTGTCACATAATCCTTCAGAAATCATTTTAATATGCTGATTAAGATTTTATTAGATTAGATTTTAATGTATAATAAATAGAAATCTTTTGTAAAATAATAAATGACTTTTCCTTAAAAAAAACAAAAAAAATCTGACCCAAAACCTAAATCTTTAAATTGCAGTTAAATTATCACAATTTAAGTTATATGCATTGGTCAATAAAGGGTACAAAGTATAGTAGGATATTTGATTGTGCATTTCTCCAATTTTTCACATATTGTTCACCTTTATCATAATGAAGATTACAATAAAAATTTATTTCAACTTGTCCGTCATTTTCTCATTTTATAAATAAATAAATTAAGAAAAGGATGAAATTGGGCCACAGTGAGACACTTACAGTGGAAGTAAATAAGACAAAGCTGTTAATGTTAAAATACTCAGTTTCAAAAGTATAGCCACATGATGTAAACAATATGCATATTAACATGATTTTGTGTAAAATTTAAAAATTATGTTTAAAATTATGTCATGGCAATGAAGTAGTAAAATTGGACAACACAACACCATAAACCCAAAAATAATTGTAAAAATTATAAAACCATTACAGCTCAAATAACACAAATTTTTACCAGAGGAATAATATAATGATATAACAGTTCATTTTAAGCTTTGTGCCTCAATGTAACTTTGATTTAATTTAAATTGTTTGTGTTTCATTGAATATTTAAAAAAAAGAGTGAAAAAAATTATTCAAAGTTAGTATTTTATTTTATGAATTCATTATGGTTTTTTTAAGCCACAAATACTGTCTGGAATATGTCCAAAATAGATTTCAGCCATTCAACTGTTATATGTGAAAATACTAGAAAATAATTGTCATCCTATTAATATTAGTGCAAGTAGAAAATAAGTAATCTAGAAAAAGGACCAAGACTTTTAATTAATCAGATCCACAAATGTTAAACCCGGCAAATACTGGAATTGATGGGTTAACAGTGAGATATCTGGGGGCGATTGGTAGCCGTCTCAGTTACAACTTCAAAGCGAGGGATGTTGTCTCATACAGCAAAGCCTGATTGGGTTTAAAGAGCGTGTGTAATCGTCTTGAGAGCTGCAGCTAAGGACTTTTTTCCAGACTGTTATTTTTTCTTATGTGTGGAGGAGAGATGGCTTTCATGTCCTATTTCCATGGTCCACTTCCATCACCCCAGGTGTGTCTGTGTGCAAGTGTGGTTTTGAGCCTATTCACAGATTAAAAATTGAGCAATCAACCTACGCACAGACCACTCAGCATGCTTACATTGTGCGGGGCACAGAGAGTGAGAAAATGACCCAGATTCTCCCACCCAAACAGAGCCTCTTCACATCAAATGTGAAGGTCGCCAGATTGTTGCATTGCGAGGGTTGCTGAGTGCATTCCTCATGAGCCTTTCAAATCTTGATTAAAATTGTAATGGATTCATTCTGAAACACTTTAGATTAACGAGTCAAGGCTATAATGTTGAATCCCAAATACACACACACACACTATTGTTATTTTTTACTTATATTTATAAGAAGCCAAACCTCAACTCACCTTAATATAATAAGGCATATATACACCACACAGGTACACACACACTGAAGCAGTTCAGTCTGTCCATCACAGTCAATTTTACGCTACCCAGTCCAGCAGAGACACACAAACACACACAGACTCCTCCTGTCAGTATGTCTTCCACGGATCTGTGACTTGGGCTTCGTGCCTGACAGAGTGTGGAGGTGTGTGAGATTAACAGGCTGCCGGCATTAGTATGTGTATGTGTGTGTGTTTGCCTGACACACACAGAGAGAAAAGCCAGAGATAGTGAAGAATCTGTCACAGTGATCCAAAACACACCATGTATCTCATTCTCATTTACAGCTCAACATCAGTCTGCTAAGAAACATGGCTGTGGCCACATGTGAGATTATGATCAGAATTCACTCATCCGTTTCTGATATATTCAGATTTAGTCTTGTAAGGGAGTTAAAAACCTTGCGAATGCTGCATTATTACACAATGTTTTTAATATATTGTAATATATTTTAATAAATTAAAGAATCATTTATTCCTGTGATGGCAAAGCTGAATTTTCAGCAGGCATTTCAGTCTTCAGTGTCACATAATCTTTCAGAAATCATCCTAAAATGCTGATTTGAATCATCCTTATTATTTTCAGTACTGAAAACATTTTTTCTTTTATAATGTAAACATTCTCAGGTTGAACTGGAAGTTCAAACGAACATCATATATTGGAAATGTATTCACTTTTAATAAATTTAATGTGTCCTTGCTGAATTTAATTAATTCTTTATATATATATATATATGTGTGTGTGTGTGTGTGTGTGTGTGTGTGTATGCATGTATGTATGTATGCATGCATGTATAATCATCTGCCGATAATACATATAAAAAAAAATATATTAAGCCAATAATATTATGTCCTACTTGACCTTATTCAAAAAGCCCATTGTTTCTATGCTAGGTTTGGAGAAAAAAAAGAAAAAAAGAAAAAACGAAATACAATAAAATAAAGAAAGAATCAAAGTTTGTTTACATTTTTAATTTAAACAATTTTTAATGTAAAAAGTTTTTTTTGTATGAAGTTTTTTTCAAATGTATGATCTTTTGATCATTGTAGATCAATATCAGCTATCAGATGACCTATCAGCCATAATATAAAAACAATTACTGATCATATCAGCCTAAATATCTATGGCCGTTCCTGTTATTTTGATATTACAGATGTTGTATGGGGCGTCATTGATTGAATAAACCTTCTTCTCTACAGATCCCATATTAAAGGTCACTCTTACTTAAACTTCACACTTGGGCTGTAAATGGGCATTTTCAGATCCACCCATTTAGGGATAAAACAATCAATGACTGAGCTCTTCCTGTTCAGGGCAGTTATCCCGGTCCAAATCCTGTTAGGGAATTCTATTACAACTCAGCATGACACCATTCGGCGCCAGAAAGACATACAGAGTCTGAACACGTGCCAGTGTCAAGTGGCCCGCAATAGTGTTTCTGCATTAATCTGTCTTAAAGATCAGTCTAATTTAAATATGATATGAGTTTGTTTTTATTAGTGCCCATAATTAGCTCTAAATATGACTTAACAGACTCCTGCTATGCCTTAATGTATGCAGCTGTATTTAAATTTAATAGTGCTTTTCCTGAAGCATCGAAAAGCTTAATAGTTTCTAAAATTAAGTGTCTGAGTAACTTAACATACTCTAAGGTTACATTAGCATATACTAATAATGATCCTACACATTTAATATATTTCCTCATCATTATTGCTCTGAGGATGGCATATATTAGCATAATTTAGAGGGCACAGAAGTGCTTACATTGTGCCTTGCTGTGACATAGAGAACTTATACTAAGTAACATGAACATAATGGCAGATCAGGTTAGCTGTCAGGCTGAAAACAGAGAATATGATTGAGAAGAAATTCTGATCAGGATCTTCCAAGAATGTGCCATTAAACAGAGACAAACTGACTCCAGTGCAACAAAATACTTACATATAGATTTATAGTTTCCATTATGACAATTTCATTCTGGCAGTTTCAAAGCACCTCTCTTTTTCTATTCCATCTAATCCGCCTTTAAGCCAGCATAGATTTCCATAACTTTTATATGACACCACTATATATATATATATATATATATATATATATATAAATACATTACAATATTACAAAAACAAAAATATATATATTGAAGAAAAAAACTACATATATATATATATATATATATATATATATATATATATATATATATATATATATATATATATATATATATATATATATATATATATATATAAATAATACAACAAACATATAAATAGAATTATATTACAAATATTTCTAAAAACATATAAATATAATATGTATATATAATATGTATATATATATAAACATTTTAATCTAACCATTCCAATCTATGTTGAGCAGAGTTCTCAGAAATTTTAGTGGAGTACCTGCATTAAATGAACTTTGGGAGTGCTTCACAAGATCTGTGCCACTACATGTTGATATAATACATATTGAAGAAGCTCTATGAACACTTAATTATACATGTAATATGCGTAATTATGCATAATTTTGCCTGTGCTGTTGCAGATTTTCAATTTCTTTTAATTCCATATCTCCATCACTTTCTATCACTTCTAGAGCTACTTGTCCTAGTAGTGGTTTCAGTCTCATCTATAGAAGACTTTTTCCACCTCACTGTAAAAACGAACTAATAAATAAATAAACAAAAAAAGGACAACTTTATGTTTTTAATAATCTGAACTTTATTCCTCCCAGTTGTAACTTTATGTTGCAAATGCTACTTTGTTTTCTCATAATAGAGTTTATATCTCAATGTGACTTTATATCTTGCAATGGGGCTTTAAACTTCACTAATGCAACTTTATATCCCACATTGCGACTTTATGTCTTATTTTAAACTTTATCACACAATTAGCTTGCTTTTTATTTTTGGTTTAAACTGGCCTCCATACTCATCTGTTTCTCCCCACCTCTGTGCCTGATTGCAACAAATCCTTTAAGCTAAGAAAACTCTTAGTTGTAATTATAAACAAATTATCGCTAAAAGAGGTTTGGTGCAATCGGCGGCTGATCTTTAGATCCCTAAACATGAACTGACCCTGGAGATAAACTACCTGTCTCTTGTTTGGCTCCTGCTGTGGCTTTTAGTCTTGTTTCAGTGGTGTTGTTTGTGTCCATTAACTCTGAGTGCCAAAAGATATTTGGCATGGCATTTCATTCTAACTGGATGAGGAGAACATGTTTCTATGTTGGCTGCTGTTTGCTGAAAAGCCTTGTAGAACAACCTGACCCTGTGAACACTGACAAGAACACAGTCCTGCCAACATACACCTAGAATTCCCTCTGCTAATGGACACACACACAGACTATATCCAGGCATTGACCGTGTGCATGTTAATAAGTAAATATGATAAATTTGTCGCAGTCTTAGCTTTAACGGCCAACGCTAATGACAGTGGACACTAATTAAATGTAGACTAATGGAGCAGGACACCACAGACTAATGGGATTTCAACAGACGTGGCCAGACAGTGTGTGTGTGTTTCCAGAGAGATAAAGTACGGTAAATAAGGTTATCGAGTAGCTAATGTGAGACCAGAATGCAAAATAAGCTAACATTACCAATGTCAGCAGAGGACTCTTCATAATATATATTATGAATTTGTTGCGAAAAAATACTGACAAAATAAATAATATATAATAATATCTTTAAATTTGCATTGTCATAAGAAAAAACTGAAATAAATCTCACAGGGAGTTGTAAGCTTTATGTGTTTGATTCACTAAAAAGAACCAACTTGTAAGAGTCATTCATTCAGGAATTGGATTACACTAGTTGCTCTGTATTGTATGTTTTTTTGATTCACTAAAAATGAATGACCCATAACAGTCAATAATTCAAATATCTGACTACACTGGTTGTGGATTCTGTTATTCTTTATGACTCACTAAAAAGAATGACTGACAAAAATCGTTAATTTATAATTCAGACAACACTGGTTGCTCTGCACTGTATGTGTTTGATTCACTGAAAATAACTTATTCATAAGAGTCATTAATTTAAATCGGACAACACTGGTTGTACAATGCTGTATGTTTATGATTCTCTAAAACGATTAGGCTATAGGCTCCTAAAAATGATTAGTTTGGGTTTCGGACTACACTGGTTGCACCATACTGTATGTCTTTGACTGTCTAAAAAGAACCGGTTCATAAGAATCAACGTCAGTTAGTTTTCTAGTTTCTTTTTTTCAACGGAACCAGTTTACAGTTCACAAATCTAAAAAGAGGAACTGAGAAAAGATACCTATTCCTGAAGCGAATGAATTTAAGATGCAATCGCTATGAAACAGCATGGCACGATTCTGTTTCGCAACCCTAGATGCAATGCTGCATGAACTGAAATGAACTGAAGTAGCTCATGCCTTTTATTAGCATAAGGCTTCAGTCGCTACACATACACACACACACACACACATACACACACACACTGATGACATATGCTGATGTCACCTTCAATTCCTACGCCCATAAGTGTCAGACAATATAGCTAAGCACACATCTATATGGACGATACAGACACACATTCAGATACTCTTGCCAGCTGAAATAATTGAAAAGCTTTCATCTGTTAGTAAAGCAATTTCCCTAATGTCTTCAGAGCCAGTGAAAGACGTGATGAATGTGACTGCTAATGGATCCCCTGTGAGGGGAGAGAGATTAAGAGAGAGATGGAATGAAAAAAATACAGAGATAAAGGGATTGACTGTATGAAAGAGGAAAGAATGGAGGGTAAAAACTAAGAAATGTCAAGTGTGAGCATAAGTAAACATGTCTTCTGTTGTTATTTTTGTTTTCTGTAAGCATCTGTAATTTAAACCTTGCATATTTATGTTATTTGTTAGTATAGTATGTGAACTAGCATGCTACAGTACATTGTTGACATATATTTCATGTTTAATATAGCAAATGGTGTCCTTTTATTTTATTAACAGAAACTTTATTTATATATTCAATATATACATTTTTTTATAAATATTATAGAGTATAAAATGTTTTAGCAGTCTGATAAAATAAATCTAACATAACATTTAAAAAAATAAAATAAATTACTGTTGATACAACGTCTGGTTTATCAATTTGGAAATTGAACTGTTGTATACTGCATACTTTTGAAAAATGTTATCCAGTTATTTCATGCATGCAGAAATTCTAAACACACTTTGCACAATATACATAATGAATACTGCAGAAATAGCAATAAGATAGCGTGGTATTCTAAGTTGTTTGGTCTCTTTTGTGACACCTAAGGATAATATATATGTACTACAGCACTATTACAAATCAAAGCACTCATGCGTGAAACTGCAAAATCATTCTCATAAAAACAGAGAGCTGGAGACTTATACAGCGTACTGAAATCTCCACCTCTTTTTCTCTCTTCTAGGTGAAAGTAAAGGCAGAAGTGACAGCAGGGACAGAGCCCTTCGTAGCTCTTCTCCAAAATCACAGGATTGGGAAACGCCCACAGGACAATCAGCCACGCCCACAGCCACGCCCAGTCGGTTCGGCCGCTCCTCCATCAGCCCGACCACCATGCTCGGAGGTGCGTCCCATCCATAAAAACAAATAAGGATGTACATTTTAGATACTTATTTAAAATATTCTCTTTCATTTTAGAAACAAAAGCCGGGTGTAAACTCGGTCGCTCCGCATCCACATCAGGAGTCCCGTCCCCTGTGGGAACGCCCCAAAGACACGCCTCTGACGCCTCCGCCCATCCGTGTGGGACCCCGTTCCAGGTACAACCCCCTTATTCTTCAGAATGAGCGAGAGATGGCATGCGTGTGGAGTTCGGTTCCTGTCTCCGTGTCTGTCGGCAATACCTTCATGTCTTTGATCTTTGACCCCACGGCTGTGTGTATATCCTATTCTGTCTGCCGCTCTGCTGCTTCCGCTGCCGTGCGTTTCGTCTGGCTCATGTCTATGTAGATGCGTATGTGTGTGTTGTTTGTGTTTGGTCCAGATCAGGGCTGCCTTCCCATCATGCTCTGAAGAGGCTCTCACATTTAATTTGTCCTCTGTGAGTTTATGCCAAGAGATCCACAATCAGGGTTTTATACATCAGACAGTTTAAGCACTTGAGAGAAGGTTCAACTGATCTGAATCTGAATGAGAACCTCTTCAGAGCGGCGGCGGACAGCTTTACTCTCGACCTGCAGCATCCTCAATCTGTTCGGTCTCTATCACAATGTTTCAGACATTGTGGTTGGGTTCCTCAGATGTACAGACATCAAACACAGCTGTTAATGCCATGAAACTGGAAAAACTGGAGCCTCAATCCAAAGCATACACCATATGATTGAAATTGGTTGAAATATTGACAATATGATTGACATCAAAACACCCCAGGAGCTTAGGAACTGCTTGAAAATCATTCAGAGAATGGACAAAACGGCCATAAATGAGTGCAGTATATTCAATGCATATATACTTATATGAAGGCTGTCAAATGATTAACATATTTAATTTAAATGATTTTATTCTGTAAGTAATGTGTACAGCTCCAAGAAAACAAAATAATTTAAAATAATTTAAAGAAAAATAATTTTAAAAAAGGCATGGACATCCTCATACTCACCAAGACTGCATTTATTTAAGCAAAAATACAGTAAAACAATTTTATTACAATTTAAATGATTTTTTAATATATTTTAAGATTTATTTCTGTGATGGCAAAGCTGAATTTTCAGCAGATCACATGATCCTTCAGAAATCATTCTAATACGCTGATTTTTTTTCAGGATTCTTTGATAATAGAAAGTTCAAAAGAACAGCATTTATTTGAAATAGCAATCTTATCTTTGCGGAATAAAAGTCTCAATTAATTCATAAAAAAAAAAAATTCTCAATGACCTAAAACTTTTGAAACATGGAAGTTTTATGATGTTTACTTTAAAAGAAGAGCTGTAAGTAAAGTGCCACTTTAAATAAAAAGTTCAGCATTTTCTATTCAACGGGTAAATTTAAACAAATGGCTGTTTGATGTGTGTATATATGTATCCAGACATGGCATTTATATCAGTGTCACATGTCAAATGCTCTCTCCTGTTTGTCTGTGTGGCCTTATTTGAGCAGGTTTTTAGAGCTATTGTATTATGTACAAAAATCCTGTAATAATGATTATGTTTTCCACGTCAAAGTCACTTTCACTGAGACTGGGGAGTCAGTTACACAACTCACTACACAAACTCACCAAAACACACTCTTTATATCACAACTGACGAAAGCTGATGAGAAAACACTCACTCTTTTATAGGAACAAAGTAATATACAAATCAGATGATGTACACACAATTACTTACTCAGAATATTAAAACATAATAAGACATAAAACACATTTAATATGTTGCTCTAGTATGTTGATCTACTCTCACTCCCCAGTTGTGTGTTTGATTGTTAGCGACTGTAATTGAACTAACCCAAATAAACCTAAAAATCGAGGGATAAAACTAACCCCAAAACAAAAAAATAAAACCTTGTCAAAATCATGTCTTCTCCTTCTCCGCGTCAACTGTACTTTCTGTGTCTGTCTGCTGCTTCCTTTCTCAAAAGCACAAACGTGTGTGTACTGTATGTGTATATGTGTGTATGTGTGTGTGCATGTCTGAAGTATGTGCTCTGTTACAAAACCTAGTTGACAAAACCTCGTTATTCAGGCAACTTTACTATGCTGCCTCCTAAAACGTTGTTTTAGCCAGAATTTAAGGCAGTATTACATGTTTCCTTATACGTCATTTCAAATCTGTTATTTTAGTATTATTTATATACAAATATAGTATTTATTAATATAGCTTTTATTTTTACATTTTCAGTTTTCATTTTAATTTTAGTTTAAGTTTTAGTAGTTTTGTTGTGTGCGTTTTGTTTTTCTTCATTTTATTTATATTTCTATAAAAAGCATCCATTTACTTTTATTTCAGTTTTAATAATTTTATTACTTCAACTTTCAGTAAACTGACAAGGCAACATTTCTCATTTTCATTTAAATGTAAGTTTTAAGTTCCATGTAATTTTTACATGGATAAATACAATATTTTTCTAATTACTCAAAGTGATTTTTAATAGTTTAACAATACCAACACTGCCTAAAATAGTAATTAAAAATAGATTTTACTGAACGTGTATCACACTTTTTAAATTTACTAGATTATCACTTTGTTAGCTTAGCCACATATTATCAAATAAACTGTCACTATTATTTTTTATTAATATTTTGAATTAGTTTATGTTTTGTTTTCATCTTAATTTTCAGTTAAAGTTTTAATGTGTCATTTTTATTAGTTTTTTTTATTATTTCTCTTTTATTTTTATTTGCTCTGTTAAACTAAACGAATATGAGAAGAGTTGGCAACAAGCTGAAATAAAAACAGTTAATTTTTTTCATGTTTATTTTTTTCAGACAACATTTATTTTAAGTAATGAAATTGTTTTTATGGTTTTAGTTAACTATAATAACCCTAAATATAAGTGCTTCACGGAAGTGCTATTAGAATGACACAGACTTGCTGCATATAGAGTGTTCCCAAATCACTCACTTATTGGTTACATGACATTTAGAATGCTGTCTTAGAAGGCAGCTGCCTATGTAGGCAGCTCACTAGGTATTGAAACAGAGCTATAGTGTGTGCTCATAAGATTTTGTGTTGCCTATAAAATTGTTTTAATTTGTGTTTGTACAGGTGCATGGGCCAATTTAATATGTGTGTACCTGATTAAGATGTTGTGTGTGTGTGTGTGTGTGTGTGTGTGTGTGTGTGTGTGTGTGTGTTTGTTTGCTTGTATGTATGTGCGTGAGAGAGCATTACACTGAACGGCAATACGTTCTGACTGCTCTGGCTTTGTTAGAGGACATGAATTATTAAACACATCCTTTATTATTAAAGAACACTGTGAACGCCTTCACCCTTAAACAAATATAAGGGCTGCAAAATTAAAGACAGCTCTGCATGCACCAACATTGTCTCACCCTTGCCACCCATTAGATGCCCCCAATGCCCTGGGCATGTGGGGACAGCACCATGATGGAGATGATCGAGAAGAAACGTCACCTGTGCAAGGAGATAAAAGCCAGACAGAGACCTTCAGACAAAGCCCTGTGCAAGCAGGACAGCATGCCCATCCTGCCCAGCTGGAAGAAGACCAATGGGGGCAAGAAGTATGGGCCCCCTCCATACTCAACCCAAACCACTGTCTTCTGGGACACTGCTATATAAAGAGTGACCAGCAAACTACAGCCATGGAGACTGAGGGGGTGTGTCCAAATATTGATTGACAGCTAGCAGGAAGAGGGACTAAGTGAAATGCACAGTGAAGGATTATCAAAACTCCCTGGTTTCCTATCGCTGTTTATATTTGATATTTTTCTATTGGAGATAACTGTCTTAATATAAAATATGATTAGCGGTTTTATAAAGAGGAATTCTCGAATTGAGATCTAAGAGTGAAAATAGTACACTTTTACCCATGAGATGATATTTGTCCTCTTCGAAATGGTATTTCTATTTATTTTATATCCTTTTTTGGGGTGTTTCTATATTTGGCACTCATCCGTGTGTCTGGGGAAATAATCTATAATGTGTGGTGAAATATGTGCAGTAATTCCATTGAGAAAACACATTGTTTTTGATGCCTATGCATTTGGTTATACGGCATGGATGGCGCTTTTGTTCATTGTCTGTTTTTCATATGGAGAGTTTATTTGAAAATGCTATATTTTTTGGTGTCTGTACTTTAAATGTCGGATCGTGAGGTGTCAGGTTGTTGTTTCTATGACTTCTGGGTTGGACTTGAAGGCGATCGGCTGGATTTTGAGATATTAGGTCGGACTGGATTATGAGATAACTGGGTTATTAAAGTACAGATCGAGCAGTTGGTCAGATAAACCGCAAGGGCACTTTCTGTTTTTGCAAGGTCAGCTGGTGCATTTAATTGTGAGCACTGTAAACTCACAAACACACACTAATATCAGCTGCTTTATGGCCTAACATTTGGTGCTGTTCAACTACTTTCTTGAATGTTCAACCTTAACAGCTACATGACAGTCATACACATAATACAACTGGTACGAAATTAGCATGGGCGGTTCGTGTAAATTCAGTAGGATTGCACGTGGTCAGGGATTGGATGATGAAAATTCATAAATCTTGTCCTCTACCACGTCAGATAATATCTCGAATACAGACACCGTCCTTTTATGAAGCACTATGCAGACATACTGTCAGTTTACATGCTCATATATCACTGCGACATGAGTCAAGGGCAGGCAATATCATACTGAAAAGGCCATCATTTACTCTGATCAGATGCTGTGAATCAAGGCTCCATCCATATAGCTATAGCTTTACCCCGCAATCAAAGAGCCATGCTGGTGCATTCAAGCACACTTGACTATATGTGAACTAGTTATCATAAGAGTTTGCCACACTAGCAAGTCAAGCACAGTTTTAACATGGCAGGAGAGTAAATGCCTTTCTTTGTGTATATGTCTGGAATCAGATCAAACAATTTGGGACAAGAAACATACTAAATGCAAGTATACAAACAAATGCATGGCTAATGCGTTGGAAGCGATTGGTTTCTTAAAGGGGTAGTTCACCCAAAAATTCTGTTTGGAAGTTGTTCCAAACCTATAAGAGTTTCTTTCTTCTGTTGAGCACAAAGGATGATATTTTGAAGAATGTTGGTAGCCAAACAGTTGACGGTAGCCATTGAAAAAATACTGTGCAAGTCAATGGCTACCGTCAACTGTTTGGAGGGTGAGTAAATTATGACATTTTTGGGTGAACTATCCCTTTAAGTGTGGAAGTAACAAATCTCAGTATTCAAGAAGGCAATAGACCCTAGTGGGAAATAAATATACTAAAATGTGTTTGAAATACATTTACTAAATACATTACTTTTTTACTAGGGGAGAGCTGCAGGAATGAGTCCTACACATAGAGATAAGTAGCATTTTCAAATTTCAATTTGTTTTTTAATGAGTTTTTGGTTAAATGCCTGAAATGCGGTCTGTGATTAACGCAAGCTCAAGACTTTTGTACTACGACATAAAATACAGTAATTGCCCACTAGTGAATTTTTATTTTTTTTTTTACGTGTAGATTTACGTATCTTGAAAAAGGTGATTGCCAACAAACTGCTAGCAGGAAAACACACCTACTCACTAGTCCGCTTTTACAGCCTTGTTGTGTTTATACTTAAACTCTTGCAAACTATTCAAACTCAAACTTTCCAACCTGTACAGTTTAAATCAAGACTGAAAAAGTTTTCGGTAGCTGACATTTGTATTTAGGCTTCAAAATTCATAAATGTTGTGTTCTTTTGTGAAGAATGTCATGTTAGTCACTTATTTTATGCCGTTATCCAAAAGTCAATGGAAAAATCCTACTGGCTTTTTGTTGATGTAACCAAGGTGATGCTAACATCTGGGTTGGCCAAGAAAATACATAATCCCTGCAATACTTTATAGCATTATTTTCAAATGTCTGTCATCAAATGAGATGTGTTATTATTCATGCAGCTTGCTAAACATTTTAACAAAGTATTTCACTAAAAAGAGAAAACTCTGACCACAGAAAAAGACTTCTTTCATTATTAATTGCGATGCATTTCACATCCCAATAATGTGAGAAATCAATTATTGCATTCATGTACTTGCATGGAGTATGTCTTGGGCCTAAAAGAGATTTACCCAAAATAGAGAATTCTTTCATCATTTACTGAAAACTCATGTCATTCCAAACCTGTATGACTCCTTTCTTTTGTCTAAAAGTCAATGAGATCTAATCTTGTTTTGGACGTCCCTGACTTTCACAGCATAGTTGAAGCAATTATTAAAAAATCCATAGATTAAGTGTTCCATAGATTGAAGAAAATCACACATGTTTGGAACTAAAAAATGAGAATGAGAGTATTGACATTTTTAGCTGAACTATCCCTTTAACATAACGGAGGGTCTAGAAAACAGAATGTGGATGGTTTGAAGGACGGACTGGATTCACAGTGTCCTTTTAAGTGTTCATTTGATGTGGAATAGCCAATGAGCAATGGTGTTGGTGTCATTTAGCAATCGGCTGGCTTTGCCGTCAGTGATTTGAGGGACCAATGCAGATGTTTATCTGCCAATTAAAAACGGCTACACAAACTCTGTTTTACGCTCTACTGTACAGTTTTTGCCATGGAGACACTGTGCTCTGTAGTTCTTTGCACTGCTATGGGCGAGACTGTGATGGCATGCTTAAGTTGATGTCTGCTCAGGTGTGATCAAGCCACACCCCTAAAGATGGGGCCGGTTGTCTGAAGCCCCTCCCCTCACTGCCATCCCCATTGCACAATCACACATCCTAACCTGCTTTACACATTAAACCAATACAGAGACACCCTTCAATGTAAACACATGCACATCAGATACAGGCACTTTTCAAAAATTGTATCATCACATGCTCACATACACATGTACAAAGCTGGCATCCAAGTAAAAAGCATTGCCTTGGAGACCTGGGTTCACTGTGACTTAAAAAAGACTTTAGGGAGGGGCTTTAAGGTCAGTAGAATGATGTCATAAAGGTTTACAATGATATGAAGGTAAATAATCCCACTTACTAACATTACTAGTCACTACAACGAAAACACACAACAATGTAATAATTAGAGGGGAAAAGTTAAAGACCAAAAACAGAGGGGTGCTCAGTTCTGCAGACCCCCCCCACTGGCAGTAACAGTATAGTGTTCTTCATATGCAGTATGCACTGCATTCCAGTTTGCATACTTAAACTGTGTGCTACAAATACATACTTTTGAATGCATTACATTAACACACTATGTATTACAGTAACATTATAGGAAAAGTTGACCCAAAAATGAAAATGTACTCACCCTCAGGCCATCCAAGTTGTAGATGTGTTTGTGTCTTCATCAGAACAGAGGGACTAATGGACTTTTTCACTGGAAAAAAACATTATTATGGATTATGGACCCACATTTTGGCCAGAAGTGACAGTTTCAAGTTAAAATGACTTTAGATTTGTTTCTTTCAAACATGCAGCTTTTCACTTCACAAGAAAAACCGATGGACTGTGTGGATTATTTGTAGATTTTTATGATGTTTTATCAGCTGTTTGGACTCTCATTCTGACGGCACCCATTCACTTTAGAGGAACCATTGGTGAGCAAGTGACGTAATGCTATATTACTCCAAATCTTTTATGATGAAGAAACAAAGTCATCTACATCTTGGATGGCCTGAGGATAAGTAAATTTAACATTTAACATTTTAACATTTAGCTTAATTCATAATTTAAAACCTTAAACTTAAAAAGCTGAAAGTGTGAAAATAGTGTCATAGTACTCAGAAAAACGTCTGACGTGCAAGGGATTGTGGTCGTATCAGAGAAAAAAAAAGAAAAAAAAAAACATGCATGGATGTGTATTTTGAAAATCCACTAGAAAATTATATCATCCAATTATGCTTTCTATTTTCAATGGAATATAATTTGGGATACACAAATTTTTGCATCTTGCCAATATACAATGCATATACAAACTGGGATGCAGACATACAAACCAGAATTCCATCATGGTGTTATAGTTAATCTAACAATGCGTCTTTATAGTTTCTAAATGCTATAAGGACGAAAAGCCAAAATGGGAATTTTCAGGTTTCTGGGGGAATCTGAAACTATTCAGATCTTTGTATTGTGAGTTTAGAACAGATCTCAGTACTAGACGTATATCACTCAACACAATGATTTCCCAGAGTCACATTCATGGAACCTGAAATGATGCCTGGCAGGTTCTAGAACACTTGTGATGCAAATGTTTTTTAATGCATTCTTATTCTAATGTGAAATGTCGTGAAATATGAAATGTTCTAGAATACGGGTTTTTGTGGCATACTTTGAGAATGCTTCGGGGGTTTGTTCTTTTACCACCTACAACGAAAGAGCCAATTGTTGTTCCTCCAGAGTCGTTTGCAGTAATTTCCAGTGCACTTATATTTTACCCATACAAAGGGATCTTCTGATATACGAAATGTTTAGTTTCCTAGATGTTGGAGAAAAAAAAAAATGGATCAGTATGTATACTAATAATTAAAAAGAATGATGATATGTAAGATAATTTTCCAATCAAAAAAGTTCAAATAGTGGCTGACACACAAGCGCTCTCATTCACACACAATTTCTTTGCAGTTTTGGGTTTTTGCAGTGTGTAAATATTCTCTAGTTTAATCAGTGGACGCATTTGTTGCACTATGGGTGTGTAACATAAGCACAGTGGTGTCCGAGTGTGTGTGTGTGTGTGTGTGTGTGCGTGTGTCTCTTTTGCACTCAGAGTGTTGCAGTCTTTACCTTTTCTAGTATTTTTATTTTAGAATGTCAAAAAAAAGAAAGAAAAAAAGAGTACAAATGAAAAGAGTATGCTTATTGTATCACTGCTTTTCTTTTGAATTATTACAGAGTATGACAGAAATAAATACATATGTTTTTGCATATCGCTGTTGTATGTCTGGTCATTCAGGTCTCAAAGTCTCTGACTAATATGCTTACCAAAGCTGCATTTAATTGATAAAGAATAAAACAGTAATATTGTCAACATTACTACAATTTAAAATAACTTTTCTATTTTAATATGTTTTAAAATGTAATTTATTTGTGTGAGCGGAATTTTTAGCAGCCATTACTCCAGTCTTTGTGTCACATGATCCTTTAGAAATCATTCTAATATGCTGATTTTGTGATTTGCTGCTAAAGACGCATTTCTTGCTATTATTAATATAAATAACAGTTGTGCTTCTTAATATTTTTTTAATATTCTGAAACTGATTCTTTTTTCTTTTTTTTTCAGGATTCTTTGATAAATGTAAGGTTTTAATTAGTGCTGTCAAACGATTAATCGCATCCAAAATAAAAGTTTTTTTTTTTACATAATGTATGTATGTGTGCTGTGTATATTTATTATGTATATATCAATACACACACATAAAATATATATTTACATGTATATACATTTATATATTTATATTCTTATATTTTATATCATACATAATATATTTAATATATAAACATAACATATTTTTCTTAAATGTATACATGCACGTGTTTGTATTTATAATAATATACACAGTATACACGCATAAATTATGTAAACAAAAACTTTTAGTTTGGATGCGATTAATCGTGACAGCACTAGTTTAAATAAACAACATTTAGGCCTATTTGAAATAGAAATCCTTTGTAACATATGTTTACTTGCTGAATAAAATTATTAATTTCTATCTTTCAAAAAAACAAACAAAAAACAGGAGAATCACTGTAAGAACTTAGCAGTGAAAACAGCCCTACACTGTTTTGAAAGTATCCCAAAACTTAAAATTTATACATCATGTTAGCAACAGAAATATGTGAGAATCTACTAACCTTGTCTGGGCAAGAAATATTCCATTTTTAATCTCCAGTCATGAGCATATTCAGCAGGTGTTGTGTCAAATCCACTGAAATCCTCACTGGCTGCCTAAACTTCTTTTGGGTACTTAATTTAGTGAACAGAACAGAAAACCCATAATATTACTTATGCATGTGTTGTCTTACCCAATAAAATATGTCAGTGTTTTATATCACATAAAAAATGAAGCAATTTTCTTTTTAGAATCAGGTTGTAATAAGCTACCTAATTAGCCGGTTAGATTAGCATACTGCTAATGATTAGCCTGCTAGTTTAACAAATAATTCGCCTGATTAACATCGCATTAAATTAACTGCCTTATTGCTTTGCTTATCGCTAACGAAAACGATTGTCAGTAACTCAAAATATGCATTATTATATAAATGTTTTAAATCATATAACTACTTTATGGTTTATAGCCTTTATAAAATTATTATATCAATTTACCCACAGAGAAACTTACAGTTTAGACAATCCCTGCTGAAAAAAAAAAAAAACCCCAATAGAATCCTGCCCAAAACACAATAGAAAATGTAATGGTTTTCATGGTTATAATGGGAATTGTATTGGTTTTAATGGAAATTGTAATGGTGTTTACTGGTATGTGATGGATTCTATTGGTGGGATATTGGAAAAATGCCCAAAACACACTACAAAAAGGAATTTTGTAATGGTTTTACTGGAAAAAGCTAATGGTTTATAATGGTATTTTAATGGAAACCACTGGAATTTCTGTGATAGTTTCTATTGGGCTTCTGTTTTTTTTTTTTGTTGTTGTTGTTGTTGTTTTTTAGCAGGGAATGCACATTTTAAAAGAATAATTTATGTAATTTATTTTGCTTGTAAACGATCAAAGCACGTAACGGTTAACTATTTAATGAGTTTTCTTCACGAAGGGTAAATGTTTTGGGGCACCAACACTGCCCAGATGGAACACAAGATGGCGGTGTACATTCTCAAACCGCATTAAACGTTAGAAGATATCGCCGTAGTACAAACGCATGTGAAGTGCGCTAGTGAGCGTTCGTGCGTGCAGTGTGTGCTGATATGACCACCAGGTGTAGGTTACACGGAAAATATCCTGTCAGCAATCACATACCAGCATGCACGTTAACAGCACACGCTTATTTCCCTCCACAGACCGAGTGTTTCCACTGTAAGTGCAGAAAGTGTGTGCGCTGTCCCATCAAATGCGCGTAAGTGTGTGTGAGACCTTAGGGCAAAAGCCTGTTATTCACTTTATAAGGGCATTCCTTCGCTTACACCTCCACCAGGAGAACCTATTCATACATTCTTCCATATGTTACCTCTCTTTCTCATTCTCTCTTCCTTTCTTTTGCTACTGACCTCTCTTTATCTGTTCACAGCATGTCTGTCTGCATCCCTTTCTTCTATTATTCATCTCTCTTTCATTCATCACTCTCTCCATTTTTTACTTCAGCGTTCATACCCCCTCCCAAGTCCCCAACAGCAACCCAAAAACCCCATGTGAGTGGAAAAAAAGTGAGAGAGTTTGGGGCAACGTGAGGCAAGGGACCGTTTCCCCCCCTCAAACTTCAGTTCTACCCCTGAACCCACTGACCCCCTCAAACCCGCCCCACACACACCCGGAGGACTAATCCAGGCATTTATCAGCCCAAATAGAGGCACAGATAATCATTCCACCCCCATGAGATCACCTCGCTACCACCCCTGCGAGTGTGTGTGGATGCATTTGTGTGTTTGTCTTCCCCTCGAAACTCAGAGCGCCACACAAAGGACACAGGAAAAGACATGACATCTCCCTAAAACAGAGCGCAGGGCCTCCAAATGAGCCTTAGACTCCTGTATGAGTCTATAGAGAAAGACTATAGAACAAAGACGTGGCTTATTCACTGAGAGTTGCAGAATTCTGCTTGGGTGTCTTACAGCACAGAGACAATATGAAGACTCTATCTGTGCCTGGGTACAACATAATCAAACATTTATAACAAGCTAAATTTAACTTAAATGCAAAGTTAAATAAGATATTACTGAGACTTTTCAGAGAAATATAATATTGTGTCTTGAGTCTTGGAGAGACTCAAAGAGAAATCATTTAGATATTAAAAAGAACTTAGATGAGTGCTGTTCATGCAGGAAACTTTCAGTAAAATTATTTATGTTTATTTAATTAATATGATGTTTTTAATTCAATTTATTTTAAATAATATACATATTTTTATTTGTTTTACAATTCATGATTTCTTTTATTTATATTATTTTAAATATTATTATATTATTTAATAAATAATCTAAAATATGTGTTATTTATATTATTCATATTTAATTTATAATGAATACTTTTTTCATATTTTATCATATTTTAAAATCATATTTTAAATCATATTTTATTATAATGAATAATACATCATAAACAGGCTACATTTATTTCACAATAAATCTGGACTTTCAACATTCACTAAAATTGACCTTTGGTTCTGAGAGGATGCCATAGTTAGCAAAAAACAAAACAAAAAAAAACTTACATTTTAAGTGTTTTAAATGTTTCAAATGAATACTATTGCTGTCAAAGAGAAACAATTTAGATATTAAAAAGTTAGGTATGAGATATTTTATCTTTTTTTTTTCTTTTATACATTTTCACAATGCACTCATAATGTCTTTCCACCAATTCTTTCTTAATATTTTCATTCAATCTGTTGTAAGAATAAACCTTATAGTGTTGCACTGCAACCTCATTAAATGCATGATTTTGCTTTTTATATTATGTAATATACAAAACATTGCATATTTATAAAATACAGAAAAATGATTTATATATTTTGTTGTAGCCTATATATTATTGTGTGATGCCTAGAACATTCCCCTGTGACATGGGTGCCATTTGTGCCTGAAAATATTTAATTTTAATTAATTAATATCCACATGATGTCACTACATATATCTTTTTTTATTTTAAATAACCATTTTTTTCATTATTATTTAATATTTATTAAATGTAAAAAAAAAAAAAAAATTGTTATAAAATAATATAAAATACAAATTTGTATTTATTAGATTCATTTTATATTTTTATTTATTTATTTATTTACTTTTTATTTTACATTTATTGTAATGATTAACTTTAATCCTAACCATAAAGGGCCGGTTTCAGAAACAGGGCATAGTTTAAACCAGGACTAGGGCTTAGTTAAATTAAGATATTTAAGCAACTTTTACAAAAATGCCAGGTGTGCATCTTGACACAGAACAATGACACTGACATATTTTAAGATATGTCAGAGCAAGATATTTTCAGTTGAGACAGCTCAAACATGTATTTTAGTCTGGGACTAGCTTAAGCCTTGTCTGTGAAACCGGGGGTATATGCAGTTATTTCAACCTCACTAAAGTAATTCTGAACTTCAAATAACCACTAAAATTTATCTTGGGACCACTTGGTTTGCAACAAAATTCAATTTGAAGTGTCTGTGTCTAAGTACTTTTTAACCCACTGTAGCCACTGATGTGAACTGCTAGCTGAGGAAGGGCTATAAAACACATTAACTTTGGACAAAAGTCAGCGAGACAGTGAGCATGTGTGCATGAGTAAAACGATTGAGGGAAACACTAAAGGTTTTACTTCCACACAAACAAGTCTCTCTGTCGCTCATAAACACAGACACTTAAAAACAAAAACACTCAGCGTTGCCAGCCAGAGGACTCGGTCCTTTGTAAGTCCTCTCTGTCATCTGCTGGCGAGCTCCCTGCCTCGACATCACTTTTTATTAGACAAAGCTGACCCCCCTCACACACACCACACACACACACACACTCTGTTGAATGGTCTGCCTGCGCTTTGATCTGTTAGGCTGTCAGTGCCACTTGTCCAGGGTTATGAGTGGAAGTAATGACCACAGAGAGTTCACTCCAGGAAGGGCACCCCTCCGCCCCATCCACACACACTCACATCAGCGGGGTCATCCGGGACAATGGGGTCAGCCCTACCACACACACACACACACACACACACCGACTTCCAAAACATGGAACTGACTCCCTATAAAAGAAGCTGCGGGCCGTGATGGGGAAACTCGTCAAACACTTCCAGATCCCACACTGAGCCTCTCTTTATCTCATTATGGCCAATAACTGATACAATGGATTATTTTATACAATCTGTATGTTTTTGGCTTCATAAAAAAGCTGCAGTCTAGAATTATCCACACTTCTAGTGATATCAGGAAAGAAAACAGATGTAGAAAGGGTGGATGACTGTTAGTAACTGAAACAAAGTAATCCACTATGATTAAAAAACAGTAATATTGGCTAATACGATCATTTAAAGCAATATGCTGATTCTAAATCAGTAATGCTGATGATACAATCATAAAACAAAACTAATGGTAATCAAATAGTTTTGATGAATACCAATAATAAAGACCTCTAATATTAGCAATATTAACTCTAATATTAACCATCTAATATTAACAATAATGATGACTAAAAAATACAGTAATACTGATGAAAAAAATATTGATATTGATCAATATGATGATTATAAAACTAATACTAACCGGTTTAAAAACAAATATTTTGACTGATTTATAGTCTAATTAAAAACATTAATATTGACCAAGCTCTAAAAACATTAATATTTTAAAAAGCACTAAAACTGACAGATATAGTATTTCCAATATGAAATTTAATACCAATCATTTAAAAAAGATATTAATTAAAATGAATGTCATTTAAAATCAATTAAAATTAAAAACATTAATTAAAATACATACAACACTGAACAAAATGTAAAATGTAAAAAATATTGATATTGATTGGATTGGAATTATTCAAATATAGAACAGACACAAATATTGACCAATATATCAATTATTTAAAAAAAAAAAAAAAAACAGACTGATAAATAATAAATAAAACATAAATACAGACCAATATGTTATTTAAAAAACACTATTGACAAATACCAATAATTTTAAAAAGCACTAACATTGGCAAAAAGATTAATTAAAATACATACAATACTGAACAAAATGGAAAATGTAAAAAATGTAAATATTGATTGGATTGGAATTATTAAAATATAGAACAGACACAAATATTGACCAATATATCAATTATTAAAAAAATAAATAAAACAGACTGATAAATAATAAATAAAACATAAATACAGACCAATATGTTATTTAAAAAACACTAATACTGACAAATACCAATAATTTTAAAAAGCAGTACTATAATTTATAAAATACATTCATTAAAAAACTGTACAGAAAAAAAAACACTAATATTTAGCCTATCATTAAAACATAAAATACACAAATAATAATTAAAAAAAAAAATGATAAAGACTGATAAATACTTAAAAAAAAGACAAATACTGATCAATATGATCATTTAAAAAAGAGCAATATTGATTAATACCAATACTTTTAAAAAGTACTAATTCTGACAAACACATCAAATTAAATTAAAACTCTAAAAAGCACTATTGAATACTGATCAATAACTTTAAGAACACACATATATTGACCAATACCAACAAGAATGAATGAATAAATGAATGAAACACTCATTGACCAATAGTAGTGCGGTCATCAATATTTCATATTTCTCTTCTCTTCGACTTTTGATAGCAGTGCAGCTGGTCTAGAGAGGACACTTTCTCTCAGGAGAGAGACTTCAGCAACTGCTGTCAAAGAGAAGCAACTGAGATATCAAACATTTTTTTCCTCTGGGACTCTGAGACTTTCTCATCACTTTCTCCGTGACCTTCATACATTCAACAAGGACTATCTACTATTTCAGCTGACATCCTTTCTTCAGTCCTCAGCCTTTCCCATGTTCAAAATCTTCTTCCATGTGTCCTCAAAAGCTCTGTGATTCATGTGCTGAATTACAGATATTAGAAAACACAGACACACCTTCACAAACACACAGACACACATAAAATGATGTGTTCCTTGACTTTCCGTTTGGGTCACACATACACACACCCACCGGTTGGATGCTCTAAAGCGGTGTGCGTTATGTAAGAGCGCGCGTGTGTGTGTATGTAGGTCAGTTGTAGCCCGTCTCCACACGGCGTCAGACTGTGTAATGAGTCCTGCTGTTCTGTCTGTACTGGGCATTACATCATCCCAAGCTAAGCGGCCACACACAAACAGCTCTCCAAACAGACTTGCTCATGTCTGCTGCGCGTTCATACGTCCAGTAAACAGGACAGCACTTGTTGTTTTACCATTGAAAGAGTGACGCTTGCTCTCGAGCCTCGATTGGCGATTACGCCGTGACGCACATCGACACGCAGTCGTACCGCATGGGTTTATGTGTATTTATTTGTATGAATCCATAAATTAAGGTTGCGTTGTGTTTGCGCATGCATGTGTATGTGTGTGTGGCTGCTTTGAAGCAAAACACATGAAAATGAATGTCAGAATTAGGGTCAGGGTTCAGAGGTCATAGGTGATGGGGCACGGCAGGTCTTTGATTGGTGTTTCTATTTGAAGCACCATGTGAAAATGCAGAGGAAACTCACATCCACACACACACACATTCTTTTCCCATGCTTTCATTGTGGAAGAAAATCACTTAATAGACAGTTTCATATAATTGGCAGCAGTCAAACTCTTTTTCTTTTATTTAATTTGCTTGTTTGTCTATTAAATATATATTTTTAAGGATTTTAAGGTGCTGTATGAAGTTTCTGAAGTATATATATATATATATATATATATATATAAAATTAATTCAATAAAAAAGACGATAAAATGCAGTCTGTGTAGGCATATGAACATCTGGCAAAAGAGGTCCGACACATGATTCTGTGTGGTTTAGACCTGTTTATTGTCTTTAATCTCTTTTTGAGAATGACACTATTTGCTCGACACATTTTTGCCGCGTATACGTTTTATGCAAATTACTAGCTTTCTCATGTATAAAATAATATGACACCAGTAAGAAACCATATATTTATCTATATATAATCTATAATATCTGTATGTCCTTGCACTACCTGTTGCTTGAGACATTTTCAGCACACATAAATACTGAAATTTTGAGAGAAAAATAAATGAATGAATTCAACCATTTTCAAAATTGCTTTTACTCAACAGTTTCAATGTACAAATACAGGAAACGGCAAATTGCACATGAAAACATAACAAATATGTATATTATAGCCTATACACATAACTGAATTTGCAGTAATACATCTATCTATATTGCATATATGCTTTCTCAAACTCACATAAATAATTTATATAATAATAAATAAATATTAATGTAATTATAATGCATCTTTAAAATTCAAACATTTACATTCTTAAAAGAAAATTTGACCCTAAAAATGAAAAATTGCTGAAAATGGACTCACTCTCCGGTCATCCAAGATATAGATTAGTTTGTTTCTTTATTTGAAGAGATTTGGAGAAATTTAGCATTATTGCTTTCTCCAGTGAAAAAGTCATCTCATCTGAATCAGGAGAGAAATATGCACAGATCAATCACAAGTTGGTGGATTTTGATGTGAGAGGACAACAGAGGATGGACTTTTACACTGGAGGAAGTGTTATTAAAGATTAGTGGCTCGTATTTTTGCTGGAAGCAAAATTAAAAAGTCTTGATGGATTTGTCAGTTACAAACATGAAGCTTTTCACTACAAATTTTCAATTCTTAAGTAAACTATCCCTTTATTGGTGGATTTGTTTATTACAAACATGCAGCTTTTCACTTCAAATTTTCATTTTTGGTTGAAACATTTAAGGGGCTTTATCAAATGAATCAATGCATTAAAATGTACTTTTAAAGAAGAAGGAGAAAAAGTGAAAAAGTACACAAGCACTTGTGTGGGCCTACTAATAAGTCATGATGGCAAACAGCAGTATTTATTAACAGTACTTAACAGTATTTATATAACTGCCTGAGTAAAGACACATAGTGAAATCATTGTTTTTCTAGTCATTTGCTGACCGTATCCCTCCATGCACGATCCTGCATGTATTAGTCCATTTATTGAATTCTAACTGTGAGTTTGTTTTTGACTGGACATGTGAGCGTGTGTGTGTACGTGCTGGAGGAAGTGTCTCCACCAGGAACGTGTTAAAGGGTTAAAGAGCTGGACTGTGTTGTTGGCATGGAGGTTGTCGTGGTAACAGGAGTGGAATGTTGAGACCCTCTGTCCCTGTTGGGGCCGCACTCAGAGCAGCCGTTTGTGTGGGTGTATGTGTATGTGTATGTGTGTGTGTACGTTACTGAAGTGCGCAGGCCAGGGGTAACACATGCCTGGCGGTCGTCCTGGAAATCGTCCCACCATCCCGAAGGACTCCCGAAGGACTTAAACACACATACACATTGATATTGCATTCACAGAACATATACACTTGCAGTACACTTGCAAGAAAGTATACTGAGTATTTCCTTTTCAATGTACCTTTCTTGAAAGGATTAAACAGAGATTACTTACAAAGTTAAAACATATGCAGAATTCTTCAGAAAGTTCTGCAGATTTATGCCTGAATTTAATGCCCAGTACTAAGAAGTTTTGCTATGTACCATTGTTATTTTAGTATCATTCATATGCTATTATAGTTTTTGTTAATTAACCTAATTTGGGTATTATCTATTTTCTATAATTCCACAGATTTCTCTAGCACAGAAAATATAAAGAAATAAAATTACACAGCACAGTCTCAAATAAATCTAAACCAAGTAAACATAACTAGGTAAAGATAGGTCATTATTCAAAACAAATTTGCTTTATGTGCATTTGTGTTTGTTTTAGAGTGTAGAAATGCACAGATGCTGATTAAACGTGAAAACAAACATTGCATTTTCTTGACTAAACCCAGAGAATATCATGTATTGTATACTGAATTTGATCATTAATCTATTTTTTCTTTCCAAAGACAAATTATTATTATACACTGAGTGAAGAGAGATGTTTGCATATTTTATATGACTGGATTTTAATTTTCTTTTTTAAGATTTAAGATTTCTATTCACATCTTTAACATATGTTGAACACTATTTTTGGATATCACAAATGAATTTTCTTCATACCATAGAATGGCAGTTATACAACTATTATGAATTGTAAAAATGACATTCATTGTTATGAAAATGGTTAAATGGAAAACAAATATATCAAGGATGTGAAACAAAAGAATAACTTTAATATATTTACATACAACTATAAAACATTCACAATGTTTAAGTCAACCACATTACTCTGGCAACATTGTTGTTTGCTCTATTCTTTGTGCTAGCTCCTCCTTTCCCTGAGGGCACCATTAAATGTTTCCCTGTTCTTTCTTGTTCTCATGACACCTTCTTACCTGTCATGAGCAGAAGAGATTGAACTGAGAATTGCTATAGACATGCACTGCATGGAGGGGAATGTAGAATAAGCGTGATTATAAAGTCTCAAAATAAATTAAATTATTATTGGATCTTAAACCCAATGAAATCAAAAATGATTTTGTTGTGTTTAGACTTTGTTTTCGGTGAATTTTAGACCTCGTCTGTTAGCTTAGAGGTCATCTATATGCTAGTGTAGTCTTAAAAAGTTGTCAAAATAAAAGCTTAGCACACACATATGTACAACTCGAATTCCGGAAATGTTGGGACGTTTTATAAATTTGAATAAAATGAAAACGAAAAGAATTTCAAATAATATGAGCCAATATTTTATTCATAATAGAACATAGATAACATAACAAATGTTTAAACTGAGGAATTTTACAATTTTATGCACAAAATGAGCTCATTTCAAATTTGATGCCTGCTACAGGTTTCAAAATACGGGGGCATGTTTACCACGGTGTAGCATCTTCTCTTCTTTTCAAAACAGTTTGAAGACGTCTGGGCATCGAGGTTATGAGTTTCTGGAGTTTTGGTGTTGGAATTTGGTCTCATTTTTGCCTCATATAGGTTTCCAGCTGCTGAAGAGTTCATGGTCGTTTTTGACATATTTTTCATTTAATGATGTACCAAATGTTCTCTATAGGTGAAAGATCTGGACTGCAGGCAGGCCAATTCAGCACCCGGACTCTTCTACTACGAAGCCATGTTGTTGTAATAGCTGCAGTATGTGGTTTTGCACTGTCCTGCTGAAATACACATCGTCTGGAGGGGAGCATATGTTGCTCTAAAACCTTTATATACCTTTCAGCATTCATAGTGCCTTCCAAAACATGCAAGCTGCCCATGCCGTATGCACTTATGCACCCCCATACCATCAGAGATGCTGGCTTTTGAACTGAATGCGGATAACACGCTGGAAGGTCTCCCTCCTCTTTAGCTCGGAGGACATGGCTTTCGTGATTTCCAACAAGAATGTCAAATTTGGACTCGTCTGACCATAGAACACTTTTCCATTTTAAATTAGCCTTGGCCCACAGGACACGATGGCGCTTCTGGACCATGTTCACATATGGCTTCCTTTTTGCATGATTAGAGCTTTAGTTGGCATCTGCAGATGGCACGGCGGATTGTGTTTACTGACTGTGGTTTCTGGAAGTATTCCTGGGCCCATTTAGTAATGTCAAAGACAGAATCATGCCGATGAGTGATGCAGTGTCGTCTGAGGGCCCGAAGACTACGGGCATCCAACAAAGGTCTTCGGCCATGTCCCTTACGCACAGAGATTTCTCCAGTTTCTCTGAGACTTTTGATGATGTTATGTACTTTAGATGATGAGATTTGCAAAGCCTTTGCAATTTGACGTTGAGGGATGTTGTTTTTAAAGTATTCCACAATTGTTTTCACTCTTTCACAGATTGGAGAGCCTCTGCCCATCTTTACTTCTGAGAGACTCTGCCTCTCTAAGACATCCCTTTTATGTCACAGACCTGATGTCACTTAACTTAATTAGTTGCCAGATGTTCTCCCAGCTGAAACTTTTCAAAATGTCTTGCTTTTTCAGCCCTTTGTTGCCCCTGTGCCAACTTTTTTGAGACCTGTAGCAGGCATCAAATTTGAATGAGCTCATTTAGTGGATAAAAGTGTAAAATTTCTCAGTTTAAACATTTGTTATGTTCTCTATGTTCTATTGTGAATAAAATTTTGGCTCATGTGATTTGAAAGTATTTTAGTTTTCATTTTATTCAAATTTAAAAAAACGTCCCAACATTTCTGGAATTCGGGTTGTAAAATTGACAGTCTTTGTCTTCCAAGAAAAATGGACCAAAATATTGATGATTCTTTTTCACAGACATGTACAAATATTTTCTAATGGAATATCCGCTAGAACACTAGCATTAGCAAGAACATGCTTTTTTGATATATAACACCCCAAGTTTTCTGTTTGAATAGGAAACACATCAGCACAGGAAAGAAAATTAACTAAATAAAAAATTAATACAAATAATATAAATATTATGCATGTGGGTGTGCTGGTATGTGCTCATGCTCACCAAGGCTGCATATATTTGATCAAAAGTACATTAAAAATACTAATATTGTGAAATATTATTATAATTTAAAATAACAGTTTTCAGTTTTTTTGCTGCTCAAGAAACATTTCTTATTATTTTCAAGGTTGAAAACAGTTGTACTGCATAATATCTTTGTGGAAACCATAATACCTTTTTTTCAGGATTATTTGATAAATAGGAATTTCAAAACAATATGATTTTGAAATATAAATATTTGTAACACTATAGAAGTCTTCACTGTCAGTTTTGATCAATTTAATGCATCCTTGATGAATAAAAGTATTAATTTTAAAAACTGACTGCAATTTTTTTAATAGTAGTGCATATACTGTATTATAAAACTGATCTAAATATTTTTCCTGTAATTTACATACTATTTATATACTGATTTATCTCATGAAACTAAACCTAACCAGTGTACAAAACTAAATCTTGCTGAAGTGTTTTTGCCAGAGTGTGGTATAAAAAAGCATAGCTTATGCTGGCCTGGTTTACCCATCAGTGACTCAGATTACCCTCATGCCGTTTTACCACAACTGTCAATCAAATACACCCACACACTTATCCTAAAATTCCCATCTCTTACTCTCTCTCACACACACATACTGAGGTGTGGAATGTGGCTTGTGATCAGATCAAAGACTTTACACTCTCGCTCAACAACACACTCTACAGTGCTGTATGTGTTTGCTCTGTATACTTTCTAACATCATGACCCAGAGAACGCAAAGGTCAGTAGATCACACTGCACCACAGATCCGTTATACAACACATGGTGTATATTAGTTCATGAAATGTCAAAGGCAGTGTAACATATCCCAAATGTCACTGTGTGTGTGTATATGTTTATCTGTGAAGGCTGAGACTCAGTGTTAAAGTAATATTTAGCTAATGATATACGGCAACCATAGTGCCAAGAATAACAGTATGTTACATATGCTCATACACGTACGCTGTGATTTCACTCTCATGCCTCGCTTAATTAAAGCATCCTAATGACATCACTAGGGCACAGGTCAAGGACTTATAATGCAGCTCTATTGCGTCATAACTAGAAAGGCAGCAACATGTTCCCTTGTGGTTTTGTAATGTTTTATAGTGGCTACTTATGCCTGTGTATATTGTAATATAAACAAACCTAGCTTATGGTTCAGTCCAACGTCATTATCCGAGTTACGTGAGTGACGCATGCATTAAACACAAACAGTTGAGAACATGCCGATTTTGTTTTTAGCTCTATTACACACATTTGATTTCTCTCGCCCTCACTTTCTGTAAGCTATTGTGATTTATTGTGTCTTGAGACTTGGGATTCTTAAGGAGTTACAGTAGCTTCTGTCTGTGACAGTCACCCCTCTTTCTGTCTTTAACAATTTCTCTTTGTTCAACAGTGAATCTCAGTACAAAAATATCTACACTGGTAGTAATAGTATTTACTCATATTACTCAAGTGAATGAAAACACAGGCATAAAGACAAGTATTTCCCATACAATGGTAACCTTGGTAAAAATAGTTCTTGCACTTGCTACATTGTTTAGGCAACCTGATTCACCTTCGTTCATCTTCAGAACATAAATTAAGATATTTTTGACCCTGACCCTGCATAGGCAGCAATGCAACTGCCAAGTTCAAGGCCCAGAAATGTACTAAGGACATAGTTAAAATAGTTCATGTGGCATCAGAGGTTCAAGTGTAATTTTATGATGCTACAAGAATACTTTTTGTGCACAAAGAAAACAAAAACAACTTTATTCCACAATTTTTCTCTTCCGTGTCAGTCTCCACCGCGTGATCATGAGTACCACGACGCATTATAGATTTTGAATTCAATTTTGAATAGCAAATATTTGTTATCATAAGACTCTATACTTTGACCAAAAACACAAATGATTCAAGTGCATCATCAGTGATCTAACTAAATAGCCTAAAACTGACTTGTCATCTTTTTCTACATTTGATAGTTCAGTGAACTTTTAAAATAGTTTTTGTCTGGCAAAATGGAAGTTTTCCTCAGAAAATGCAAAAATAAATAAATAGTTGACCAACATAAAGCTGTTTGGTTTGAAACTGATATCTTCATCGCTACACTGATGATAACAGAAAATGGTCCTTCTTACCCATGAAATTTCACTAATATGATCAGACCATTTTATGGAAAAAGTAGCAAACACGCATGGATATGTAAAATAATTCATTCATTCATAAAATTATTAAACACACTGTATACTGTTGCATCTTATTCTTAACAGGCTATGGTTCAGTAATGGAGCCGTAACCGTCGAAGACTTCACTGGCATTTCTACTGCAGCACAAACACATTCACACAGATGATTTATTGTGCGCATGGCCTAAACTGACTCGTCGGCACCCTGTGTGCCCGGTAAATCTCAATAGCTCACAACCGCTGAGGAATCCTTTGACATTACAGAGCTCAGAGAGGAAGTCCTGTGAGGACAGAAGGTCTCAGGTATTAGCCGAAGTACAATGTTCTTTCAATGACCCTGAACCAACTAAGAAATAAATACATAACAGACTTATCAAAACAAATCATGTAATCTGCATGTATAGAATTGCATAGCATTCTTTTACACAGTTCGTATCAAAGAACTGATTAAAAAAAAACAACTCACCAGATTGTTCACGTAATTACACAATGATGTCACATCATGGTATGAGACTGTTTTTCATTGCACCATGGTACCAGTACCAGTCTTAATCAACTCACCTTTTTGCATAAACCATCAGAAACCATAGTTCATAGTTCACTAAAAAGAACTGGTTCAAAAGAACGATTAATTTGTGAACTGGACTTGTGCATTCATGCAATTTTTTGTATGCACAGCACGAGTTACATTTCTTTGTGATGTACGAACCTGAACAAAATAAAAAATGGAGCCGTATTTTTGGACTACCATGACATAACCCATTGCGATTATTCAAAATTAGGATTGAAAAAATTCAAGATAATAACTTGGTGTGCATTTCATGTGACAACTAATTTGCATACTAATGTTTGGAATGTTTATTATTGCATAAAACTGCATGTCTTATGCAGTAAACTTTGACTTGTCACATGACCTGTGCATGCAGCTCATTAATTTTTCGACATTTTCAATCCATTTTGAATAAAAATGTTGTATCTCATTGTAGTCAAACCAACGAATAAGCCTAATTATATTGCTTGATCCATATTAATATTAATATTTTATATTAGCTATATTAAGTCAAATGCCACCATAAAGCTGTGATTATGAATGGGAAACGCAGGAGCCCAGAGCAATATAGATGAATTATGACTCCAAGAATTTTAGCTATATGTGGCCCTGGACCACAAAACCAGTCTTAAGTCGCTGCGGTATATTTGTAGCAATAGCCAAAAATACATTTTATGGGTCAAAATTATCGATTTTCCTTTAATGCCAAAAATCATTAAGATGTTAAGTAAAGATCATGTTCCATGAAGATATTTTGTAAATTTCTTACCGTGAATGTATCAAAACTTAATTTTTGACAACTTTAAAGGTGATTTTCTCAATATTTAGCCAAATATTGTCCGATCCTAACAAACCATATATCAATGGAAAGCTTATTTATTCAGCTTTCAGATGGTGTATAAATCTCAGTTGGTCTTGTCGTCCAGGGTCACATATTTAAACAAATATAATTAGTCTGTTTTACTATTTAAAAAAAAAATAGGCCTAACAATTGCATAGAGTTTATATTGTGCAGCACAACATTTCATTCTTTCAAAACTTGAAACTTGAATGACCCTGTGTGCAGTTGCTTTTGCATCCCTCATAATGAAAGAAATTGGCTAATATGTCATACAGCAGGGGTTTGAGGTCAGATGAGTCTTCAGCTTCACACAGGATATCTTGGATTAAGCTGGATCATTTTGTTTCTCTGACCCTGAAAGGTGAAAGAACATCCCGTCTCTAGCAAATAAGCGTCTTCTCAAACCCTGTCCTCGATACATATCACCTATTCAGTGCGATACATATCACCTATTCAGACTACGCACTCATCCAGTGTTTACTACTTGAACTGAATGCTCGCATTCTACAGCGTATCCTTACCTAATCTGAGTCACACACACTGAAACTGAATTACCCCCGAAACGTCCCGCGTCCTGCTTCAGATGAGCGCCGCATGACCGCCGCGGTATTTTTGGACTGTTTGTACCCAAAACGCGCCTGATTAGGATCCGAGTTCACCGAGCTATATTTAGAGACAAGCACACAGAAAAGGGAGTTTGAGTCAAAGATCACGTATGGGTTGAGGGAAAACAACACTGAGCAAAAGAAACTTTGTGACCCACTCCTCCTCTTCCAAAACCACATCTAACGTCCATTCAGAGAAAAGCGGCAGCGAAATTATTGGCGTGTGTGCAGCTGTTTCAACTGTATGTATCAAAATGATTTAAAACGCTTGACAGGGCAGCTCGGCTTCCAACCAAAATTGTTTTTGTTCCCGCTATTGAAGTGTGCTTTAAAACTAGCGGAGGCCTGCCTCTAAATATGTCTGATTGTTCCGAAGTTTCATGTGGCTGCAATGTTTTGACTTTTAAAGCTAGCTTGGAAGCTAGCTGTCAGTGCACAGATAGGGCCGCTAACTCAAAGCTTAATGACTGTTTATCAGTGGTTTCGACCTTACTGTTAATGAAAGGGTGGCCTACCACCTCAAGAGCCTTGTCATCTCCTCTTGGCCTCTGATAAAAGCACTCGACTCGCTGGGCTTTGATAATTTTACCCTAAAAAAGCTAAAATGTAGGATTTGGCAGTCAAAGAAGCTGCACAACAGACTTTGTCAGACCACTTGTTGTGCCTTCAGGCTTGAAAGGCGTTTTAAGAGGCTAGATACTTGGCTGAATTAATGGTGCGTTTGGTGTCGAGCCTCTGAGGTGACCCGCCGACTTACTGGAACTGGTTTTCCCCCCTTTCACGTTTAATTAGCAATTAGCACATTGGGAATTCTTTGGAATTTTGATCCGATGTGCAATTATGTGAAGCCCGACCATGAAACGGTCAGTTGGTCGTAGACAGACGCAAGCATGCAAGCCTACCATATGAATGTTCTCCCCTCCGTCTGAGTTCAGCACTACCCTTCTCAGAGTCAGATAAGGACACATCTGCTGAGTATTATCCCCCAGACTGCCGTGGGGCCCCTTTATACATCAACCCCTCATATACTGCACACACACATACATGTACACATGCACACACACCCTCATGGTTTTCTTCCACACTTCCCGTCTTTGTTTTCTCCATTTCCTTTCTGCCCCCAATGCATCGTTCTTTTAAACCTATTTTTTTGATTATCAGATCTTTTGCAAGTTACCTTTTCTCTGCTTACTTTTTATTCTTCACTCATATCTCCTGCCTCCAGGCCTGGAGGCCCAGGATGGTCCTGGCCCACCCAAACTTGAGTTCAACCCACCCTGACAACCGCCTCCTTCTCTTACAGGAGGGTTTTTTTGCGTACTTATTCATACATAGCCATCTGAATCCCTTCTGTTGCATATTAGATGGACTCTATTTTTCAAATGAATCATTATTACATTGGACTCAATAAACAAATATAAGTTGTAAATATGACCATGAATTAGACAGTTAGCATTCCCATGTATCTCAATGCCAGTATGTGATTTGAAATATGCCATCTTTGCACATGGGATCTTAGTTCTGCTGCCAGGTTTTTTAAGCCAATCATTTGAGCTGTAAATGTCATGTGACATTTAAAAATTTTAGCATTTAGCAATAGCCCTCTAAAAAAATAATTGGGCAAATAGCCACTAATCATTCTGCCAGTGTTGTTTGTGTTAACTAAAACTATTATTTTCGCTAATTTAAATAAAGCTGAAAAAAATTAATTATAAGATGAAAAAAATAAACTTGAAAAAATGTTGCCATGTTAAGTGAATTAAAATAAGTTAAAGGGATAGTTCACCCAAAAATGAAAAATTACCCCATAATTTACTCACCCTCAAGCCATATAGGAGTATGACTTTCTTTAGTTTATAAAGATTTAAAAATTGATATTTTTCTTACACAAACACATTGCTTCACTTCAGAAGGATTTTATTAACCCCCTGGAGCCATGTGTAGAACTTTTTATGGCGGCTGGACACACTTTTTTTGGCCTTCAAAATTTCGACCCCCATTCACTGCCATTATAATGCTTGGAAGAGCCAAGATATTTTTTAATAAAACCCCAATTGTATTCGTCTGAATGAAGAAAGTCATATACATCTTGGATGGCTTGAGGGTGAGTAAAACATGAGGTCACTTTCATTTTGAGTGAACTATCCTTTTAAGCTGACTAAAATTACTCAAACTAAATCTGAATTAAATATAAATGAAGGCTAAATAGAAAAAACAAAACAAAAAAAAAGAATCAAAAATGAACTAAATTTAAAATGAAAACTAAAAAACAGCTGCTTCAAAATATTCATAAATACTTTATAGCACATAAATAATACTAAAATAACACAGATACAACACAGACTCTGAGTCTTTCCGTTCGAGAGTGTAAACTTACACAGCTGATATCTGATACTAGTGCTTTGTGTTTATCTGCTGGATAGTATAAAGCTAAACAGAAAGATGATTTTGACTGTGTTTAGTTTAACAGCTGGGATCCTCTGCTCTCTGAGTGCTTTAAAACACGCTATATCTGTGGATTCTGCAGAGTAAGTGCGTACGCCTGTGATGAAGATGAAACTTTACCACAGCAAAGCAATACAAGAAAGACAACACTGAGAACGTGTGCTTTAAAAAAGCCATTGTGTGTCTGCATGTCCTGGTATTGGACCTCTGTCATTCTCTCTGCCTAATGAGAGACCATGACTACATGTCTGGCATTCCTGTCAGTCAGCTACCTGGTTACCTATAAACACTTTATAAACCAGGTGTGTGTGTGTCTGCGAAGAGGAGGGGGTTTAAAGACTTTAAAAGCTTGCTTTGTTACTGCATGTTGGCTTCATTGTTTCAATACTGCTCATTGTCCTTTGTCAGATGTTTTTAGCTGAACTTTTAAATCAGTTTGGGCCATTAGCCATCCTGTGCCATTTGTGCTACAAAGATAAATTATACCATAATAATACAGCTTGGTGAGGTGTACTGAGCAAACTTGTGATTTTTCACTTAGATGATGACACTTCAAATAAAGCTGGGGCCTGAGCAATATAATTTAATATCATTATTTAAAACATATGTGTAAGTATGCACGCATAAGCATATTATATTAGTACTGTAAAGTTGGTAAAGTGTTTTTGAGAGATGTTTTTGAGCACCATATCAGCATCCTAGCAACATGGCAGTGAGTTTTGTACACGTGAATACCAAACTTGTATTTAAATACTGAATAAGGTGAACAACTGGAAGTAAACTAATTGCTTTTATTTGATTTAACTAACAAAATATGCACAGACCAAGTAATTTAGCAGCAGTTATCAGTTTGAAGTGCATGAGTTTCGCTTCTATTCACAGTTGCTTTAATATGTTTGAACCTGTGCATCACTAATCTGAAATGAATGAATGACACACAGATGAGTTTACTGAGGCTAATTGAGTCAAAGGGGGGTCCCCGAGGACACCATCCTCAGTGAGAGTGCTCACAATCTGGGCCGGTGAAAGCAAGGACACTGCCTTCTCATGCGGGACTTTTTTTGCCAGGCTGCATGTTCCAATTTTATTAAATACTAAATGCAATCAGGGTAAAATCCCAGCAGCAGGTTAAGGTCTCGAGTGTATATCTACCTGAGTTCCTTCAAATCCCCCATAAATTGACCCCGTATACACACACACACACAGAATAAGGAGATCCTTTTGTCTGCTGCTGGCCCGTCACTGAGCTCCTGCTGAAGGAATGTCTGTGGAGAACTCCATTGATGAGGTACAACCTCATGTCATTCTTTCCTTCTCCACATTCTGAAAGACTTTCCATATGTTGCAGGCCTCTAGAGTCCAGTCTACGTGCCACAAATCCAGACTCTCCCGTTGAGTACCTGACTATGGAAACGAAAGCCAAAACGTATTAAAAATAACTAGGACAGATGTATAGGTAAAAACCCACCATTATGCCACCACCATTTAAAAATTTTGTTTTTGAAAATGCTTATCAAGGTTGCTTTTTTTACATCAAAAATCCAGTAGAACAGTAATATTGTCAAATTATTTTACATATAGTTATGCATTTAAAATATAACTGATGCTTAACTGAATTTTCAGCATCATTACTCCAGTTTTCAGTGTCACATGATCCTTCAGAAATCACTATGTTGATTTGATGCTCAAGAAAATGCTAAAAATGTTTTGGATGGTAAGATTCACCAATTTGCATCGGTGCATCGGCATAAAAGTTTACGAAGCGATGCATCGATTTTGAAAAACTGTGCATCGGAATTCATTGTTTCTATTTGCATCTGTAAATACAATTTATTTCTATATAATTATTAGTAGATGTGCTATACTTTTATTATTTAGAAAGTGACCAATCATTTGTGACCAATATTTTATACAGTCCTGGCTATAAATATCGACACCCTTGGTAAATATGATCAAAGAAGGCTGTGAAAATGTATCTGCATTGTTAATCCTTTTGATCTTTCATTTAAAAAATTCACAAAAATCTAACCTTTCATTGGAAAATAAGAATTAAAAATGGGGGGAAATATCATTATGAAATAAATGTTTGTCAGGCCGCTACGGACACGCCCATTAACAAAAACCCAAGATCTTCGCAATTTAACATCACAAAGGGCTTTAGATTACACAGATCAAATGTGGTGCTGATCTATGTAAATCTCTAGGAGGAGTTTGTTTAAATACAGAACTTGCAGAGAAAAGTCAAAATAACAGACTTTCTGTTGGGTTTTGGACTTCGTACCTGGGGACTTTTTTGTGGGTATTGGTGTGTTACATGTGTATACCAAATTTCGAACATGTACAAATGCATCTCAATAAATTAGAATGTTGTGTACTTCATAACACCAATTAAAAAAAAAACATTTTTAGTGAATTGTTGGCCTTCTGTATGTTCATTTACTGTATATGTACTCAATACTTGGTAGGGGCTCCTTTTGCTTTAATTACTGCCTCAATTCGGCGTGATCAGTTTTCGAGCATGTTTAGGCCCTCAAAAATGCGATTCATTTTGGAGTGGAAGTCGCACCACCGGTGCTCGGGCCCTAATAAGGCACTCAGAGCCATACTATATTGTGAATATGATCGTGATGTAATGGGTTGCCGTTTTTTAACAACATGCCCTGTTTACAATATAGCCTCTAGTGTTGCATGCATCGTGTCATAAAGTACAGAGGAAACAAGAAGTTCAGAAAAGATAAGCACTTCTACTTTATTACACGTCAAGGTTCCAGAAGATACCATTCTTCTAAACAGGGGGGTGGGGAGGGATTTACACAGCCCTCTCCTTACTGCTGGTCATTTTCATTCATTGAAAACAAAAATATTTGTTTACATGTGCATACATCCATTCATCTGTACATACACTCATATTGTTTACATGTTTCAATTCATTCATTCATTCAAAAGGACCTATCATTTGCTTGCTTTGAGCATCCATAAAACCAAACATCCCTGGTCAGTCCAATATCCAACACTCATCGGTTTTCATTTATACAATACATTATTTACAAAGGAGAAAAAGTTTGGTTGAGATGTTGAAGGTTTGGCCACATAATGGTGGGAAGAGTGATGCCCCACACCCTGTATCATAACACAACCGCAGGGTGCTAAATCGACAACTGCAACCTATCGAATGACAGGCAACCTTTAGAACGGCCTATCAGGTTTCAGGAACACCACTGTCACAGCCAATTAGAGCTCAGGGAAACGCAAGTGTAACAGGTTTCCAAAAGCGATTCCATCCGGAGTTGGTGGGGGTAAAAGGGAAGTCCCTGATGTGCATGTTACATTAGTAAGCATCTTTTAAAAAATTAAGGAAACTCTATAGAACCGTACCATTCTCTCGAAAAGGTTGGATTACACATTTTAAGCATATATTCCCCACAAAAAAAAATTGAACTTAAGAACAGTGGACACATTTTAAAAATGCGTCGAGAATCTAAAGAAAAAAAAAATTATAATGAAACACCAACCATGAAATGTTAAATACTTTAACTCTTAAAAGAGAACCAAGAACATTTCTATATATTCAATAATTTACAGATTGTTCATTGTTTGTTTCATTTCAGCAGCAAACATGAGACATTGAGTTTTTTTTTTCTTTTTAAACCTGTTGCTGTGAGCTTACCATCGCCCCAGCAATAGTTATTTTAAGCAAAAATAAACCATATGAAATAAAAGATACAACTGTAATGAAATAAAACAGCCTAAAAAAAAAAGTTGCGAGCAACTTTGACTGGCTTCCAAGGCTTAACAGCAGGATGCTCGAAATGAAAAAAAACAAAAAAAAACAAAAACAAAAAAAAAAAACAGTACTGCTGCCTGTAAAATCGGCTTGCAATACAAGGTTTTGACATATCATACTGAGCTGTTACGGCACATTCTTGTGCACGTTTTTTTGTTCAGTTTGACCATCTACTGGTGATACAATCTGATCAGAAACGTTAGTTCAGTCATGGGATTTACACACCCATGAATGTGATTGCTTGAATAAGCTCTTTATTGAGCGCCCAACCAGGGCTGTAAGGCCTCTATTCATCTGTCACAATAATAATAAAAAAAAAAGTCCACCCATCATTCACAAAATCTCAACTGTATTGTTCATCAGGTAATCAGGTAATAATGTAAAATTTGATTTACGGTTGTGCATATATCATTGGAAAGAAAAAAACAAACAAACAAACAAAAAAAAAACTTAGTACCAAAATTATTTTTAAATAAAAAAAGGTTTTAAAAATGTGATAAAAAAAATAAAACTAGGAAGTAAAAAAAAAAAAAAAAAAAAAGGTATAGTACCACAATAGTTCTGTTTGGAAGCCATATATACTCTATATGAGATATACGCTAATTATAAAAAAATTGTTTCTTGATTTTCATGCTAACAATAATAAAAAAAAATTAAAAAAGAAAGAAAATTATTTAAAAAAATGGGGGTGTAGTTCTGTTTGGAGGCCAATATAAACTCCAAGAGATTCATGCTTATTATTACAATTGCACGGGCTGTAATGTGACCAAGTATGAAATGAAACACGGGTTTGACAGACATCACAGTGTGTGTTTGGCAGCATGAGGTCAGTCATGGCTCACAGTGCTGAAACACAGTGTGTGTGTAAACTCTTTCGTAAAATCCTGAGGTGAGGTCGGGGTGTTTGAGGTTGTCCGTACTGGGTGTATAAAAGTGTCTAATTGAGATCTGTATAACAATGTGTAATCCCATATGTAATGGAAATATCTGGCAGTACTGAAGGAAATGGGTACAATCAACACTGTTGGGGACTGTCGTACAAACCCAACACAATTTGGCTGCTTCGTAAAGCATCCCTGTACCAAACAATTTGTCGTACGTTCGGTACTAGTTAGGTACCATCATTTGCATAAATATCATTAATGTAACATTGCTTGAGAAACTACAACTACTACTGCAGTACCATTGCCTTTTACCTCAAAAGGTGCTGTTTTACCACATTTGATGGTAGAAATCGATTTGTACCGAGCCTGTAACAGTTGGATAGTAACGCCTGGTAATGTCTGAAGAGGTACGCACAGTGAAAGTCCAGTTGTGAGAGATTTACGGTTAGTGGAATCCAGCATTTGTGAGGTCCGGATATGTGATGTTATGAGGTCTGTTTTGTCCATATGGTTTTGGTAGCGTCCGGGTGATAATGTGGCTCTGGAAAATGAGGTTAGTGAGTTTATTGAGGTCCAGTTTTCTGAGGTCCGGCTTGTGGTGAACAGGGAGAGATTTTGAGTCTTGATGCTGAAGAAACGGCGGCTTTCTACTCTTCATTCTGGTGGAAAAAAGGAGAAACGAACGTTAGTCAGATGATCAAAAGGCCACAGACAACACAAAATAAAACCAAAAAGCACTATTTAGAGTAGAAACACGCTGTTAATCTGCTTTTTTAGGAACATGCTGGTCTATAGCGCCCTCTCATACACAAAAACAAACAAATCCTCCTTTTCTTCGTTTATTTGAAAACACCACTCTTTCTTGGATCCTTCCTTCGGCCTGAGGAGTAACTGACCTTGCCAACGGTTGATAAACAAGCATCATTGTTTCCCTGGAAACGTTCAACACAGATTTGAACAGCCTGAGAGGAGCCAAAAGCTTTATGACATCATCGCTCGGCACAAACACAGAGAGCGAGCGAGCAAGACCCGATGCAGACAATCTGCTCTCTTTCTGTTTGTCTCCCTTTATCCATTCACAAGCGTATGTGAGCCTCATCCGAAAGTGGCGTTCCTGACTCCGGCCCTGTTCAATCGCACATCTAATCCACTCAGACGTACACAAACAACTACGAGATGTTTTCATTATATAACACTCTCACTGACTGTGATTAAAAGATCAGAACGTAGACAGTCAGCATTAGCGCGCACACACACCTGTTCGCCATCAATTCTGAAAAAAAATAAAATAAAAGGGTGACGGCACTCATATGTGCTGAAATTCTCGGCTTGTGGTTGATCATGACTTCAGACACCGGGCTTAGATTTGACATGAAAAGACATGATATTTGATAAAAAAAAAAAAGACATTTACTCATTCTTGTGTTGTTTTAAACCTGTAGTACGTCTGTGTAAAGGTGCGGTCACATTAACTTTTGCTCTGTGAAATTTTGCGCAAATTCCCCATGTTGACCAACAATTGATCACTTTTCCTTGCAATTAAAATAAATGGGGACCGGCACTTTTAGGGTTCAAGACAGACATAAAAACACCTTAAGTATCATAAAATTGCTACTCCATATGACTTGTATCTGTAGCCATATGATGGCTGTGTGTTAGGAACAGACTAAAAGTGTATTTATTCACTAATAATTTACCCTCCGGCGAGCTGTTAAAAGCAGTGACCGGATCATTGAGTCAGTAAGTGGAATTCAAGAACTGAATCAGTTTAATTTGTTAACAGAATCATTCAGTTTTTGTGAACTGAATCAAAAGATTCACTCAAGGTCCAACTAAAAAGAATGATGTTTTTTACCAGCCGCACAAGCTGTAAAGGCTACTTTGATGGTACATTTGCGTCTTGAATGCTCTACTCCCTCATCTTTTTATTTATTTAATCACACAAGTCCAGAAAGTAAATGAGGTCAACTGTGATGTTCACTTTTACTAAGTTTACAAGTGTTTGTATCTGTGTACGTATTCCTGTACAAACCGCTGCCCTCTTTCCATCCAGCTGACATTATTCTGACACCAGCTCTGCCCTGGAATACACAACCTTGCCTGTATCGGAGTGAGCTTATTTGTTTAGACTGGTCTGATTTTGTTCCCAAACCTTTTACCTGAAGCTGTCGCTGCTTTGGATGCAGTCGTCATGATGTCATACATGAAAGAGAACTAGCCATTACAACACGGAACGACTGACCTGATTTGTTATTTACATTCAAAACAAATACAGCTTCAATCCCTCACTTAACCTCTGAAACCAATCCTGTGATACTTTTCCATTACTTACTTTAATTGCACACAGAAAGCATGACAGTAGGCCCTGTGATGGAGCTGAGGAGAAGTAGGCCCCAGCACGGAGCTCCATGGTTCCGATTAGGCCCCAGTTTAAATCTACGGGAAGGACCAGGCCTGAGCTCAGAGCTGAAGAGGCAGTGGCTTGAGACAAACCTCAGCTATAAATACAGCGCTGTGCAGCAGTGGAGCAGAGAGCCGCAGGTCTAATAGCGCAGCACTGAGAACATGAAAGCCCCCTCACATCTCCGCAACAACCCCGACGTCAAGCGCTTTTATAGTGCGGCCATTTTTAGGGCCTCTTTCCTCTTTACTTAGAAAACCAGAGAGATGGAGAAAATTGCAGAGGGTGAAATTATAAGCTGCCGGACTGTGCAAACACATAGCGTGGGAAAAAAAAAGAAAAAGAAAAAGAGAGGGAGCTCAAAAATGCCGCTCCCGGAAGTCACAGCATCCCGGAATGAGGGGGAGGAGCTACTGGTAATATTCAGCATTTCCAGAATTCGATTCTAAAATTCTGTTCCTGGAATTAGTGCACTACAGCGTGCATGATGAGTCAATCACACAACCATCATTATGATGTCAAAAAAAGACAAGACTTCAATGATTTCAGTGTATGTTGCATCACTAATACAGATTCATTTTGACAAAACTGTACATAAAGACCCCACGTTATGTCCTATGTTCCATGACTTGTCCAGGCAAGTTTTAACTGGTTACGTTTTTTTTTTTGTTGACAATTTCCATTTGAGTTGCCAGATATTTCACACAAATGGAAATCACAGAATGAACTGAAACACAAAAGTAATACCATGACTAATACGTTTATCAAAAATGGTGGACTCAATTATAAATTTACTCTACTCAGAAGAACTGAAAACTAAAATTAAAAATTTCCATATAATATAAAATATACTACCAGAGCTGGGTAGATTACTTTCAAAATGTAGTCTATTACTGATTATAGATTACATGATGAAAACTAGTTACGTAATCTAGGTTACACATATTAGATCATGTATATTCACTACTTTTTAGATTACTTTTTGTCTAACTTGTTTTAAACTTATCATAAAATGCATTAAACGTTACATTAAACCAGGGTTTCCCAAACTGGACTTAATGTAAGAACAGCAGTGGGTTTGAGAGTTGATAAAAAGATAATTAAATCATAAGTAAATAAATGAGTAAAAAAAACCCCCAAACAAACAAAAAAAAAAGCAGCAGCAGCATGGAACACAAAATTATTTACATGACTATTCTATATTGTGAATATAGTCAAAGCTAAATAGTATGACACACAGGATCTTTAGAAAGGACCATTTAAAAGAGAAAAAAAGTGTGAATATGTAATCATGTAATTCATAAAGTAACTAATCTGATTATGAGCATTATAAAATGTAATATCATCTAATGATTTTCTGGAATCTGATTACATAATCCAGATTACATGTAATCAGTTACTACCCAGCTCTGTATACTACACCACTGTTCAAAAGTTTGGGTCATTATTATTATTTTTAATACTTTTATTCAACAAGGTCACATGAAATTGACCATAAATTACTGTAAACACGTGTAATGTTATAAAATATGTCTATGTCAAATAAATGCTGTTTACCGAAATAAATTACTTTTAAAAAAAAAAGAAGAAAAAAAAAGAAAAAAAGTACAACAGAAAAGAGTAAAATTAAAAGAAGAATGCAATCTTAAATTATAAGAAGAATGCAACCACAATTTAAGTAATAATATTTCACAATATTAGTTTTCACTGTTTTTGATCAAATAAATGCAAACTTGGTGAGCATAACAGACTTCTTTCAAAACAATAAAATCCTACTGACCCCAAACATTTGAACGGCATGTGCATTTCTTAAAAAAGTATATTAATACCTTTTCAAAAAGGTAAAGTGTGTAATTTCTGCACCATGAGTGTCGCAAAACTGAATTATAAAAATGAGGATTGTTTCTAAACAGAAAGTCCCACACCAAAGCTTGCACCGTTGGTGGAGCTCATGTTATATCTGGTCCAAGTGGGCTACTAAAACATACTACAACTCCATTTGGTGTTGGTATTGACGCAGGTATCTCAAACCTCACCTTCAACAACCCTTTACACTTCAAGGTTTTCCATGATCGGGACTGTGGGAATATTCAGGTCTCTTTACAGCACTGATAATAATATCAACAGTTTGACTCTCTCAAAGCTGGGATGTGTGCCTTTTCCATGCCTCTAACATATTACATGCATCACATGCATGGGTTAAAATAAGCACATGTAATAGAAGCCAGCATTACAGCGTACTGTAATGTCACACACACACACTTCCACACTACAGTAAGTTATCTGCACACTCATACAGCGTCTGCAGAGGTGGGATTTGGAGCTTTACTCTGCAGAGAACCTTATAAGGCCGCAAGTGAGGGGTGGTGCTCATCTACCATCAGCTCAATGAACTAACGTCATTCAGCCGTGTAACACACACACACAGGCATGCTGTGCCAGGACCCGGGAGAGTGGGGACATTTTTAGCCCGCTGAAACTTCCACACACATCCATCCCCACGCGCTGCGAGGGATACAGTTACAGATGTGTGCCGCAGTGTGTGCTGTGATTCGGCATGACTGACGTCAGTACACAGGTCGTATTCGCTGAGAGAGAACATTCAACGCCGACGCCAACACACACACACACACACACACACACACACACACACACACACACACACACCACAGGCTCTTGATGAATTCAATGCCAAACTTCTGATGTGAGAAGTGCTTACTTAAAGGGATAGTTCTCACAAAAATGCTATTTGTCATCATTTACTCACCATCATGTCATTCCAAACTTGAAATTAAGCTATTTTTAATGAAACCTGATAAAGTCTAGGTAACCAAAATGTAAAAGATCTAAAAAAAGTTATAAATAGGGATGCACCGATATCTCGACCAATAATCGGTATCGGTCGATAAAAGCAATTAACTACAAAATTTTCTCACAAAAATGTTGTTTGTCATCATTTACTCACCATCATGTCATTCCAAACTTGAAATTAAGTTATTTTGGTAACACTTTATTTTATGGTCTCTTAACTAGTTTCTTATTAGCATGCATATTACTAGAATATTAGCCATTTATTAGTACTAATTAAACACATATTAATGCCTTATTCTACATCCCTAATCCTACCCAATACCTAAATTTAACAACTACCTTACTAACTATTAACAAGCAGCAAATTAGGACTTTATTGAGGGAAAAGTCGTAGTTAATGAATTAGTGTTCCCTATTCTAAAGTGTTACCGTTATTTTTAATGAAACCTGAGAAAATCCATCTAATCAAAAGGTTATAAATAGGGATGCACTAATATATCGGCCATTAATCAGTAATCTGTATCGGTCGATAAAAGAAATTAACTGCAAAAATAAGTTATTTTTATTGAAACCTGAGAAAGTCCAGGTAAACAAACTGTAAAAGATCCAAAAAGGTTATAAATAGGGATGCGCCGATATATTAGCCAATAATTGGTATTGGTCGATAAAATCAATTAACTCAGTCATCGCCTAAGGGTTTAAAAAAGCTGATGATCAGGGTAATTATATCCTTTCAATTTAAAAGGGGGAAAAACGAGTCTGAATGCAACTAATGTGTGAAGAAAATGCCTTGTGTGTAAATTTATGGTTGTTGAAGTTAATGCAATGATAACGCAATCTCTTTGAGAAATAGCTCAGTTGATGCAGGTTCTATTTGACTGTATGAATCACCCGTAGTCCAAGCCAAGGTTGCCAGGTCTATGGTTCGTCTCTTCACCAAAAATTATTTAGAATGTGCCTCCCATGAAATTATCACAAAGAGCTTTGTGCTTTGTTATACTGATAAGAAACGAGGTCTCCGCTCTAAAATCATGTTCATTTTATCACAAATTCAAAATGTGGCGTGATAGATCGCTGAAGCCATTCAAGATATAAGAAACTGCACTGAAGTGCACATCCAATGGATATCTTAATTTGTGTTTTGAATATTAACCAAAGTCATATGGACCAACATGAGGGCGAGTAAATGACAGAATTTCATTTAATTCATTTTTGACCACACTGACAAACCTCCACTCATACAGTCACAAAACGATGACTAGGAACTTCCCGAATACCTCACGATCGGAGAACTTCACGTTCTCACAGCACTGGGGGAGAAACCACACGCAAGACCACATCAGAGGTTTCCACAACACACCCTGAAGTAACACACCAATGCAGAATTCAGATGCAGTTTGACTACTGGAGGAAAAAAACTGATATAACAAGGAATATATCGAAGGTTGAAAAGATCTAGAAACAAAATGGGGATTAAATGTTGGTGTTTGTGACAAGCGAACACAATGGTGCGGCCCATTTTGGGGGCCAGAGAAAAACAAAGCGGCTGTATCAGCTCTGTGTGTGTGTGATGTGGAAGAGACAGTGTGTGCCAAATACCATTCCCTTTAGCAAAGGAAAAACTTCCATCTCCCACACACACACCAGATGTTTTGCCTACTTCAGCAAGTTGAGACACACACACACACTCGGTTTCTCCTCCCCTCGCCGCTGCACTCATCCTAGGAGCTGTAAACTACAAGACTCAAAGCAGATTTTCCCTCTGCCCAAGATGGCCGTCGACTGCTGGCCTCTCTTGATACGGACGTGAGGTGAAAGTGGCTGTTGCTGTTCGTCGTCTCTGACTCCTCGCATTTTACCAGACGTGAGAAACGGCGGATCTTCAAAGAACTTATCAGAGGAGGCTTATGGAAACCCACTGCACACGGCTCACAAAGGCTCTCTTGTGTTCGGTCACACTTTGAACACGTTTACATGTCTTGATAGAAGTCTTTTTGAGGGGGAGGAAGGATATGACTTATGACCTTCACAAAAATACTATCGTAAAATAACGTTTTTTTGGACATGGCATACAGAATACTACTGTATTAACGTGATACCATGTCCAAAAACATGTAAATACTATAGTACTTGCACATTAAGTATCACATAAATGCCATGGTACTTGAATCCAGCAAATATATAGTTAAATTAGTAAGTTAAGTTATATATCAATGTAACATGCTATTACCATCACTTAACTATGGTACCTGCTGCCACTGCACTTTTTCTGTAAGGGAAAATCCTGAAAACTTGATTTTTGGGATTTTCATGTTTTTGGACATGGTCACACGTTTGCAGACTTTACCACAATGAAATACTATGGTATAGACCTATATTAACATTCAAGGATATTACCATTCAATGCCATATAATGTTTTTGTAAGAAAAGATGATGTTATAAAGAAATAAAGCTTTGAGACCGTTACAAAAAGTACCATGGTAATACCATATTATGCATAAATACCATAACAGTAAATACTACAGTATCCATTGAGGTCTAGCATACATGGAACTACAAATATCTTAAAATACCAATAAATGAGGTATATTAATATGGTAATTACATAACCATTCAAAAGTTTGGGGAGTGCAAGATATTTTTAAAAAATTAATACGAATGTATGAAACTGATCAATAGTGACAGAAGAGACATTGTTACAGAAGAGACATTGTTACAAAATATTTCATATTTATATTAATATTTCAAATAAATGCTGTTCTTCTGAGCTGTCTAGTCATCAAAAAATCCAGAAAAAAGGACAGTTTCCAGAAAAATATTACGCAGCACAACATTATTTTAAATCGTAATCATTTTTCACAATATTACTGTGTTTTTATTGTATTACTGATTAATTAAATGTGGCTCTAGAGGCATTCTTTCAGAAACTTTAAATAAAATCTTGACTGTAATATAACACTAGTGTAAATTACAAAAAAGTATCATGGTTTTTGATGTTTTTTGGAAGTACATGAATACATTAAACAAACAATATCTAAGAACTACAGTGTAACCAAATGATAAGGGAAGACTAGGTTAAATAAAAAAAAAAGAAGTCTTTTGGCGAAGACAGATATGATGAGAGAGAGAAAGGACCGAAATGGACATGATGAGAGAACTTCACCTGACAGAAGTCGACTCTCAATTCATGACCTTTCATTAGAAAACTCAGTGTCCCTGATGACTCACTCACACACTTACACGTGATGTGCCCTTAAACAACAAAGAGCTTGACTGACAACAAAGAGCTGGAACACACAACTCCAAAACCATGTTACACAGAAAAAGGGGGTGAAAAAAAAAAAAAAAAAAAGAGATAAAGAAAATAAAAGGCGGCCCGCTTGAGGCGCAGGCATGCCTGAGCGGACTCACTTGAGAAACTTTCCACTGACGCTCTGACCTCAGCGACAAGGGCGCTCACACACACACACACACACAGAGAGAAAAAGACTTCACAACAAATCCAAAACTGACAGAGACGACCTATAAGCAGTACGTAAGCCTCTCTGTGAATCACATCCCAGAACGTCTTTCGGCTTCACGCCAAGGTCGTATTTACCACCAGAAACGCAAACACAAACAAATGTCAGTCAGTGAGTTTGCCACAGCTTCATTTGGATGGCGTCTACTATGTTGTTGTGGGGAGAACTGAAAGGAGAAATGATTTACTGCCCTCCTCTAAAAGCAAATATAACGTCGTAAAGAAGAATTCGGAGTCGTAAATATCGCACATCACCTACAACAAGCGCTCTCGCTCACACACACACTGACGTCTTTTCCTGTCATATCTTTATGAACTCTCTGTTCTTGTATTGGCCTTGCCCCAACCCTGACCAGAGAGAAAGAGAAATAAAAAGAGGGAGAGAACGAGTGTGTGTGGCTGGGGTGAAGTGAGGACATGAAGCTGACGGATCCAACTGGGCCATGAGGAACTCGTCCAGACCAACGGAGCTGGGCGGAGTGGAAGAACAGTACCGCTTCTCTCTCAAACACACACACATGGGCTAGAAGACAGATCCAACGTACAAACAAAGACTCAGCACTTTTGCTCAACAGAACTAAACAAATATAAAAGACGCATGGAAACACATACTACGGATGTCATGATACTTAAATGTCAGTAGTCAATGCAACCGCAAAAACTATTATGCTATAAACAACCATTAAGAATCACGAATAAGCATATTTTTTTTCAAATGAAAGACCCCCCCACCCCGCCAGTTTCTGATATTGGATCACCTTTGCGATCTAAGGCTCACTTAAATTTAACCTTTTTAAACACTAATAATTTGACTTTTGTAATCTGTAGTAAAACTCCAATATCATATAATTTCATACTGTACATTATAATGCAATAATGCTTAAATTCACTTGTTAGCATTTAAAACAGTTGACTTGACTTTGTTTTTTGTGTTTTAATATTCAAAACAGTAAGTAATTGTAATATTTATTGGGTATCGGCCATAACATCAAGCATAACATATCTAATAAAAATATAATAAAATCAATCATAAAGTTTGGGGTTGGTAAAATTATGCTCACCAAGGCTACATTTAAAAAAAAAATGTACAGTTTAAAATAATTATTTTCTATTTTATTATAATGAATTAAAAATTATTTAAAAAGTCATTTAAATTAATTAAAAATTATTATTAAAATGTGAAAATTTATTCATGTGATGGCAAGGCTGAATGTTCAGCATCGTTACTTCAGTGTCACATTATCTTTCAGAAATGCTTCCAAACTTTTGAACAGTTGTGTATATATAAATATCAGTATTAAACAGAATTGTAATATTCTATTATTAATATATTCTATTAGTAATATATATTGCACCCCTTTTTTATTTTAGTATTATAGCATTGAAACATTTGATATCTAACATGTCTTGATGGCATCTTTGGAGCGAGAACATCTTGCGTTGTCAAAGAACAAAGCCTGCTCTATTAAAGCTATTGATAGAACAGGTTCCACTTTCGCCTCGTCAGTCCAGACATTGTGATCTCCTAAAAACAGACCCCTATGTCCTGTCCAAGAGACCATACCATTCCAGCTTGTGGCCGGCACCTACCAGTGCCTGATAATGCAAAATGCTCTGCTTTCATTCACTCATCCGTCTGGCTGCACAGTCGGTTCAAATGCCTGTCAAGCATTGGTGGAATAGCGGCACGGATCATTCCCTTACAAACCCATGGCTCACGTCCACCCATTTGATGCCAAGTCTCATGGTGGGAGCAGGAGCACTCTGATACCTGGCCAAGCTCACCACATCCTTCCGTTCCGACCCTCACCCTAAATAGTCAGCAGCACATTAGCAGTGTGAGTACTCTGTGTGAAATTTCTGACAAACTTAGAATGACTTTGAAGAACAAAACGGGATGTGGGAGTTCATGTGGTTCTATCTTTGGCGGATAAAGCTAAATGCAAAGCTCTGATGTGGAAATGATACAATAACCACATAATATTCAACATTAATGAGATAAGCAAGAAGAGTACTCACAGGCATATTTGACTTCACAAAACCAGATAGAAACTGAGACATTTTGTTCCTTTTATCAGCATTTCTAAAAAGCCTTTTCAGAACTTTTTGTTCCGTTTACGTCAATTGAAATGAATAATTTACTCAAAATCAAAATCCTGTCATTACTTTCTCACCAAAAACTTCTACAATGTTCTTCTGGTGAATACCAAAAAACATTCTGAAGAATCTCTGCTAAACTCTTTTCTGTACAGTCAAAGTGAATGGGAGTTTGAGAACAGGTGCTGTCAAGCTCCAAAAAGGACAAAAATACACAATACAAGAACCATAAAACTACTCCAAATAAAACGTGTGGTGCGTATCAAACCTCATGAAACCAAACAATATCTTTGTGTAAAGAAATCTTTAGCTGTTTTAAGTAGTTCATTCAATGATATAGTTCTCAAAACTGACATTCACATATAGAATGCTGCAGCCGTGACGTCAAAAGCCAGAAGTCTAATTGTCCATGGGTTCCCTTGAGATTTTCCTATGGGTTTTTCATTTCACGGATGAAATGAGGTCTGTGGTAAACATAATTTAATCATATCTGGATGTTTTCTTCTGCAACAATCTGCACACATTCACACTCCAAATGTCATTTATTAGAAACATACACCTTTTAAAAATATACATAACCTAAAAATTTGAGTTTTCAGTATGAGTGCGTGTAATTTACATTGTAGAGCAATTATAAAAACCAAGTCTTGAGGGAACTCATGGCGAATTAAGGCCAAAGAACTTCTTCCGCATACAGTGAGCGTGACGCAACTTTCATCACCTGAATAGCCTGCATATATACGCACAGTCCAATTTTTGTAAACATGCATACTTTGCATCTTAATTTCTACTTTTGTCCATATATGTTTGGAACATCATAAATGTTTAACAATTTTTAAAAATTCGAATTTTGATTTTTAGGTTAACTAACTTTTTCATTTAAAGGCAGTCAATACAAATTCTTAATTGGTTACATGCAATATCAAATACAGAACTATTAAATCAAAAACATTATGAAACTAAACGGAACTAGACAAGACTAAACTAGACAGAATTAGAATAGAATATTTCAAATATTACAGATAAAGAACAGAGGAATCCATGCATTTCACATTACTTAAATATTTGTAATTTCTGTTGGCATGTGTGCTCTGAGCATCTGCTAATATTTGACCTTGGGTACTAATAACCCAATTTGTATGAACACACATGAGAGCATTTACTCTATGTTCTTAATGCTGAAAGGGATAGGTTATGCCTATTAAGCAAACATTTTACTTGCTGCCTTAAAACACTTCAAAGCAAAAACAAATCCTATGTGCTATATGGATATAAATGCCAGGGTTGTTCTACATGAAACACTGATTGGAGAATTTCTGGTTCCCCTTATACATGGCCTTGATCAGTTAATCTCTTAAACCCTCCTTATTTCTCCCTCCTTCTCCTGCTGTGTGCCCCTTCCTACCTCTCTCTTTACTTCCTCTCCATCCCTCCATATCTCTGCCTGTGTCTACTTTAACAAGCGGCTCTGTAAAACAGGCACAAAAGCTGCTGTTACATTCCAACCCTGGAGCTACTCTCTCTCTCTCTCTCACACACACACACACACACACACACACACACCTCTCATTTCCCCGTTCACACGCATTCCAAGGATCTCTTCAAAGAACAGAGCACCAGACCTGCCAACCTCATCCCACTACTGATGACCTTGACAGTGATCTCCAATTTAGCCGTTTTCATGAACCTGCTTCCTGTCTGATCTATCTTCGCTCATGCATCAACTAGAGATTTTCATGAATTTCCATATTCAGTTGTAAATTTAAATTGATGATCTATGAAGTACTATTAATACAGAAAATGCATTGTTAATATTGCTCATACTGCCGCATTAGGAAAGATTTAAAAGTGCTGCATAACTGCATCATTTGTACTACAAACATGAATAATAACAGCTCAAAATCTCATTTATTGAGGAGAGGTGTGCTTTTAGTTTTCTATAAACTCAGAATTAATTTTTGCCTGGTGAAAGAAAATAGATGCATTAAAAGCATGCATTAAAATTTTGACAGTAAAAGGGGCAGTAAAAACATTTACATTGAAAAATATTTTTAAATATTACCATTTTAAAAATCTTACAGACCCTAAACTTTTGAATGGTACTGTATAATTTGATCAATTTAAAAACATTAACATAAAATTACCATTACTAAAGATTACTGAATTTGAGGTACAAGTGAATAAATCAACCATTCCTTAGCTTCAAATTAATCAATGCCAATTAAACAATAGCCTAAATTCAACTGAATACCCACGATTCCTCTGATCTGATCCCAGAGCTCCGCCCCTAACTGATCACGCTGCTGCACAATACTTGGCACTTCAAACCTCCTAAAGGATGCAAGAAAGGGAGGGAAAGACAACAAAGAGGAAAACTTGGTTGAAACGGAGTGAGAGGGAGAAGGGGACAAGAAGCCACTCTGCAGGGTGACCCCATCACGGTGGCCTGAGGTGGGCTGGGCTTCTAATCGTCTCACTCTGACCAAACCCACCGAAGAACTCTGTCACCCCGCCCCACCCCACCACTACCCAATGGTAATGCGGCTTTCTGAAGCCCCCAGTGTTTCAGTCTGTGGCCCCTTAATCCACTGTGACATGGGGAAAAAAGCGCTGCGGCAACAGCGTTACCATAGAGATGGGTGGCATTGGCGCGAAGCCACACAGGAGCATGCCATGGGCAGAACATGTGCCAGAGGAGGCAGATCAAATTAGGAACTGAAGCTTTAGATAGACATCCTGCCAAAACTGTGACAACAACACATGCAATAAATGCACCAAAAATAACCCCCACACCAAGAACTACATAACAAAATGCAAAAGCACAGGTGAAAATAAGCACAAAGACTAAGAGGAGGAGGTGTTTCTGTTTCCTGCAGATGATGTCCACATCATCACAGCTCTCCAGAGGAGCACAGGGAGTTTTTCTAAGGTGCACACACACAAAGAGACACACAGGGCTTCCCAGAGTTAAAAAACATGGGTTACGCAACACTGAAACCCCTGTGCTCTCTCTCACCCCCCTCAAAACACACACACACAGCGACCAAGTCAAGAAAGCATACGTGTGCAGGTTCTCACCCCATCAAAACACACACTTCCTTAGAACACACTGGGGCAAACTCACTAAACAGTTGCGCATAACCAATCTGACAGAAATGGTAATTCTGTCATTACTTACTTATCCTCATGTCGTTCCAAACCTGTATGACTTTCTATCTTCCGCGCAACACAAAGAAGATATTCTTAAAGATGTCTCAGTGTTTTTAGATCCCATCGAAACTGCATGAACAAAAACAGTTTAAACATTCTTCAAAATACATTTTTTGTCTTCTACAGGAGAAGAAAAAAAATCAAACAGGTTTGGAAATTACACAATTTTCTTTTTTAAGGTGAACCATCCCCAACAACATCCTCATTCTTTTTAGTGAAAACATAACATCAAGAGCTAAAAAAACAATTAAATAATATAAATAAATTTGCACTTTAGTATCCACCTAGGTTTATGCCATATTTAACACATTTGTGCTGAACCTGATTACATCAAAAATAATAATTAAACTTATCACCAAATCATTAATACTCCTAGACTGAACACAAATGATTATCTGAATCTATCCTGAATAGATGGTTAATAGTAAACATAAGTTAATGGAAAAATACTATCAACAGTAGTAGCACTGTCATCACTTGTGCAAGAATGCAAGAAGTTTAAATGCATCATGGGAAACCCACACTGCTTTGCTAAAACTTGATATACAATCATTAGGATACACAAAAAACATTTCACATTTGGGAAAAAAAGAGAAAAGTAGAGGAAGGCCAAGCGGGTGGAAAACCCTTCACTCGCTGAAGGGCAAGTAAATAAACTAAAACAACGATGATACAGAGTCAGCCAGGCATGACACACAAACCCTTGGGCGAAGTGGAGAATGCACAGTAGTGGCAGCTCTGTAGACTTCTCACAGCGCTTGATTAATATCAAAGACATCTCTGAAGAGTTGACTCACACACTAAGTAAACTTCCATTCAGGAAAAAGACATCCTATAAGCTGCTTAGTGACTCACAAATGCATATATGTGCTGTTTTTTCCTTTTGTCGCATCAGGAACAAGTGTAGACATGCTAACCCTTTCTGCCTCCATTCACAAATATGTCCATTTATCAGCCTGAAGAGGCCCAGTCATCAGTGGGAGGGAATCTAAACCCCCTTAGCTCTCTCCTAAGATTTCAGGACGGGATTTTCCACCAAAGACTCAAACTACACAGATAAATGGGGGCTGATTTTATAAATAATAACATGATATGCATATTACTTATTAAATGTTCTAGACAGGCATGATAACACAAAGACACTAAGACATTTATAGCTCAAACATGCCAATACTCAAGAACACAGCATTCTCAGATACTCTTTTGATAACCATTCTTAAACAAACACTTGGTCTTACCTTCTCTGCTTGTGAGATTCCCTCTGGTCTCATCTGATTTCTTGAAGTTTATACTGGCGTAGGCACTGAGCTCTTCTATACCTTCGACGGCTCCCAGCTCCACTGGTCGAGATTGGAACGCATTCCAGTCTGGAACATGCTGCTCTCCATTCTGCACCAGATCCAGATCTATGTAATTCAGGCCGTTCTGGTCATGGTTTGTTAATGTGGGAATTGGGCCTGAAGTGTTTTCCCTTCGGCCGTTGGTTACTGTAGATGCAGGTGGAGCGGGAGAAGCAGCAGAGGCCTCACCGGGTCTTAACCACACATTCTCGAAAGAGGCGGAGCTGTGGCGCTTCACTTCACCTGACTGACAGGTGGCCGACGTGTCAACTGACCCTCTGGTCGTTGTGGAAGCAAAAGTTTCTGAACTGTGTCGTCGTCGACCCTGTGGGTCAGCCCGGATTACTTTAGCCCCTTGGTTCCGCCCAGAAGTGGAGTTTACCCGTGTGAATGCACTAAGACCTCTTCCTGGAGCACCGCTTAATGCCGTCACATCGTGATTTGGTGAAACAGCACAAGGAGGGGCATCATCTGCATCTGGCAAGGCCTCAGTCATCAGCATCATTTGAGCATCTGGAAAGCTAGTGCAGGATGCTAACTGCATGCTGATGTAGTCACGGTCACATATGCTCTCACAGGGCAGTTGAGGGGAGGATACAGAGTTTGATGGAGTGATTATGGCATAGTCTGAACAGGAAGTGGAAATTTGCATTTCTGGGCACAAACGCCCAGCCTGCGAGCCCAGCTGCATGTTCATGTACTCAGATGATGAAATGTCTGATGGGGCCTCAGCATCACTTCCGGAAAACACAGGTGGGAACAGTGATGCCAAGCTTGCCGAAAACGACTTGTCGTTGAATTCAATGTTGACATATTCGCCAGGACTTTTGGGCTCTGTGGGGAAGGGACTCTCACGTGTTCGTGGAAGAGTACTTGCTTTGCTAGCGTCCAGTGACAGCCGTGTTGGACGTGTCAGCCTCCCGTTGCCCTCGGACCTTTTGGGTTTGACAGCAGAGTGCTGCGAGTTGCCTTGACCACCCAAGCTGTCGCTGCTCGCTGAAGACGAGGAAGAGTCGGCGTACGCCAATCGACTCGAGCCCAGTGATATCCGAAGAGGGCTCTGGTCCTGCTTCCTGTTGGCATGTTTGAAGGAGCGGGGCAAGGAGAAGTAAGCATACATCGGCCTGGGAGGATCTTCTACAGGGTTGAAAAAGCAGTCTGGAGGCGTGCTGGTCGTTGAACAACTAGCCGGGGACATGTTTATGTAGTCTCCGCAAGATGACACTTTACCTTCAATGCTCTCTACGGAGAGCTTAGGGTTGACACCATTAGTCCAGATCTTGCCATAGTTCGTTGTGCCATCTGGAGAGCAGCTGCCACTTGGTGACATCATCATGTAACCATTGGAGTCAACATGCGAGTGTTGCCGGGGGTTGATAATTTGCTGTGGTGCAGACACACTTTTTGGACTCATGGGCATGTAGTCACCACTTTTCGCCGTTGGGGTCGCAGGCGCAACACCTGGCAGCATGGGCATGTAGCCGTCATCTTTGTGGTCTGGCCTACTGTGGTCTTTAGCTTGTGAAGCGTCTATCCCTTCCTCTGGGTATGAATGTGTTGGCATGAAGGAGTGCCTGTATGTTGACGATGATGACGATGCAGAGCGGCTTCGTGGGTATGTGGGCATCATTACAGTATACTCCTCCAGCGAAGTAGCGGACGATTGCGAGGGAGTTTTTTGATGGCACGGAGTTGGCGGCGATGCACCAGAAGAATGCGTTCGCTTCCGGAAACATTTCTCCAGCTCGGGCTCCTCCAGTCTCGATGGCGTTCCCCTGGATTGGCTTCGCGATTGGCTCCCGGCGCCAGGAAGTGAACCAGGCTTGGCCATGCAGATGTAGTTGTTTATCTCTTCCTCCCTGGCAGGTGGCGTGTGGCCAAGCGAGTCTGGAGTCACACTACGGAAGGAGCTCCGAAAGTCACAGGGGCTGGATCCGTATTCATCCGAGGAGATGAATCCGCCATCACTGGGCGATCCAGATATGGAGGCACTAGAGCGGCGTGGAAAGAGGCAGTCAGATGTGGATCCGTGGCCACTGGTGCTGCTGGAAGACAGGCTGACGGGGCTGATGGCTGAGGGGGAGCACCGTGAGGTTGGCGTGGGGATTGATCTACTGTGATTGAGTGGCGGGTGAAGTCTGGAGGATCCAGCCCTGTGTCGCTGCGATTGAGGTCGGGCTGTGCTCGGACTGCTTGGACTCCCATCCACAGACGCTGGCCTGGACATGGTGCCTTCCCCATCGCTGGACGCTCTCACTCTGAACGAATGGCTGTGTTTGCCCGGTCTAACAGGAGAAGTGGCCGTCACACTCTCTGCCCGAGAGCGCCTGCCTAAGCCAACTTGACTGGGGGGAGGATTGTTGTGATGATGCCTCCTGACAGGCACTGAGATGGGGTTTGAGCAGTTGGAAGATGATTGACTTTTGCTGCGGGGTCTAAACTCCTCGCTCATGGCTTTCATGGCTTCTAATATAGTTTCATGCATGTTCTGAGCCACAACGGAGTCATCCACTTGCATCCAAAACTCCCCGGGCCCGGTCACAGCAGACCTTCCGACTTCAATGAAAAAGAAATTTTCAGAATGACCACATCTTCTAATGTTCATTAACTGCAGGACCACAGCGGCCGCATCAGAATTGAGTTTCACAAAACTGATAGTCTTATTGGTGAGGCATAATCTGTAAACACCAATCAAGTTCTTTGTGTGACCCAGACCCTTTGGTTTCAAAATAACCTGCCAAACCTCTTTGAAGGCAGGTCCCGGCGTGGCTTCGCCGTAATTATCCTCGCCAACTCCGCGGCTCGCGGCAGTTTCGTGGACCTTACCTCTGTTATGAAGATCAACCAGGGCTTGGTACCACGACTCCTGCTCTACCTCGCTGTCAGCAGCGATGGCAAAGTACTCATCCTTGGTGTAAAGCGCGACGAGATGTTTGTTTTTAGAATCTGCTCTTTTGTTGATGTTAAAGCAGCTTTCCAGCGGAATGGACCTTTTCGGCGCTCCAGACTTGTGTCTCCACTTCTTCTCGTTTTCATAGTACTCCAGTCGGGACGGTCCGGAGGCGCTCGCCGCCCTCAGTACAAAAAACCTTTTGTGCATGCTTTTGGGTTTCCTTAAATAACCCACCTTCTTCACATCCGAAAAACATCCTTGCTCCGTGGTCGGGCTTGCCATGGTATAAAAAATAAATTATAGAAAAACTGCAGGATCGAAAGTCAAAGCCTTATGCATGTACTCTTCGCCAAATGTGAGCGTTGAGACAAAAATGGTTCCATTGAGTAAAAATAGAAAAATAGCACTTAAACAGGTCACTTCTGTGCGCTCCGTCAAGAGCTTCAATTATAACAGTTCATCGATACCGTAGTACACTTGGATTTTTTTTCAGCAGCATTACATTGTTACAACTAACTTTAAATAATCCATCGGACATCCTCAAAAATATTGCAAGTACCGGAAAGCACCAAGTTTACGATATATAAAAACACAAAACAGTAAAAATTACAAAACAGTGTCCTTTTCAGTCCGGAGATCCGAATGCATTATCAAAACAAGCGCAGTCAGCAGCGCACGACCCCATTTACCCCGGAGATCAAAGCGCTGTCTGCAAAAATCCCAAAAGTGCAATTACACAAAGCACCGACGCAAAGTATGCATCTGACCGTTATTTACAACGGAAACGTACCAAGTCCGTTTGAACCGCTGCATAGGTTCCTCCAAAACTCGCTGAGTTTTCTTTTTTTGTTTTTTTTGCGACGCCGTAACAGACCAAAACAAGGCGCCGCTCGTGTATGTTTGTATGGAGGAGTTGAGACTGGGGGGGGGGGGGGGTTGCAGCCTAGCTTGTTACGATACAACTAAGAATCCCGCCCCTTTTGGTACTGCCGTCGTTTGATTGGAGGGATCTAATGTCAATCATCATAGGGGGCTGTGAGAGACGTGTGATTCAAACATAGTGGTGGGGTTTTTGATTCTTCCCAGTGACTCGAATCTTTTGAATTAGTTCACTAAAAAGATTCATTTTCACTGATTGTTTCAGCGAACTTTTCTGCAGGATGCGTCGTGAAGCCATGAAGGCTTCGTTTATTTAAGATTCATTCAAATGATTCATCCACGAGTTCACACCACTATAAAGTTTTATTTAGAGGCGGTGATGAAAAGACGCTATGTAACTATGCGCTGCAGTTATTTATAAACACACAATTGTAAAATTGAAAGTCGGTCATACTTTACAGTGTTCATGTTACTGTCTATTTACATTGATAAATATAGTGACTAATGAACAATATGTACTTCAGGTGTAATTGCATTGCGGAGGTGCTTTGAAGTACACATTGTTATTGTTTTTATTACTATGGGGATTAATTATAGTAAGTTACATAATGTGTGTAACATGCAGTGTAATGAAAAGTGGAATTCTTTCTTTCCAGCAGGCGGAGAACCGGATAATTAACTGCCCGGATCACAGAATTGGAAAAATGTAGCCTATTTTCAGCAGAAAACAAGACAATATAACATTAACATCAATAATCATTGGACACTGCAAAATGTGGTAACATGCAATTGTTACCTTAAAGATTTATTTCTACTTAATTGAATAATTAAAAATAATTTCAAATAATAATAAAATATATATATATATATAAATAAATAAATGTTCATAGGAGATCCATATATAAGCTAAATGCACATAGGCATTTCCTAAATAGTAGGATTTTTCCTTGATATATTAAGAACATTTAAGCTTGTTTCCAAACTTTAGTAGGATCCAAAATCCAATAATAGAACTGTATATATTCCTTATGTTTTCTTCCCTATGATATCTCTGACAATAACATTACAATATCTATGAAAATGGATTTTGTAAAAAGAATAGGGATTAAGGAAAAAATGGCAGTCAGCATTTGTAATTCAGTTCATACTGAACTGTTCAGTCAAATGCTCACTTACAAACGCAGTCACTTTGTTAATAAACCATAAAATCAGATTAAATGCACTGTAAAGACATTTTCACATCTAACTGAAAGTATTATAAACCAGCAAATGCACAATGAAAGTCTGTCAATGCCGTACCTATCTCTTTATTCATTGAGCAATACTGCCATCTGCAGGCAAAATACGTTTCATCACATGAAAACAGCTAACGATATGTTTTTGTTACTCTTTGTCTCTTGTATTTTTACTCCTGCAGTTATTATTATTTTTTTGTAATTGACTTTCTTCCATAAATTGCTGTATTCATTAGCCTACTGCTTGAGTACAGCTGTAATAACATTATAGAAACTGAAATGTAATAATCAATTTCTGTGAATACGGTACAAAATTGTGTTTATTGTTTTATCCTAAGCTAAAGCATTATCTTGGTCATTTTACTTGCCATACATATCGCTTTGGAATATGCCGTTGGTGTGTTAAAATAGCTATACACTACATTCTAGTTTAATTTTATGTTAAATAATGGTTTATCAAACATCTTATAGGTTTCACAACAAAACATAGGATTTGTCTCTTGTGCATTAGTCACAGGGCACTGTGTACCGTATTCGTGGAAACCAGTAAAACTTTCAGCAAAGTTCAGACAGTTCACTTCTACCAAAGAGTAGTTCTTTGCTTCTAGAAAAAACTACAAACGCCAGGAGCGATGAGTTCACGCGCCCAATAGTCCCGTTGCATCACTTCCGTGTTTACCACCTGACGAAACATGGTGAAATGAAAGTAAAATCTGACGTGTCCTACTGTTGATAGCTAATATTAGGATTCGGGAACACCCCTTTTACTCACAACTCAACATCCAAACCAAGTGTAGGAACTTCAAGCCTTCCAAACAGGAGCTGTCATTCAGATATTATGGTAAGTGATTTGATCCTACACAGTAATTGTTTATGTACGTTAGCCTAGTTACGTACATTTACACTTCAAAGTAATAATAGAGCTTTTATGGCATATAGAGTGCCTGCCTGATATTGCCCAGAGTATTCTCTTAAGTTGACAGTTGCTGGTAATAGATTCTTTATTTAAAGAAAGCAATAGATTTCTCGTTTTGGTAATATGCAACTTAAAGTTTCTTGTGTGTGTGCCACTTACCATCCATGCATGACAGTTTTATTACCAAATGAAACAAAACAATTCTTGCTATACTATAACACCCAAATTTGACAGTTATGAATTTACATGATATACACAACTACATTTAATTACCGTATGAAATAAAAACGATGTCTGTGTGCGTTAGCTTTAATGCTAACTATTGCAAAAACAAATTGCAAATACAGTGCCTACGCTTTTAAAATCTCATCGGAAATAGACGAAAAATATTAATGACTCATCCTGTACTAGTTTTAGTCCAATCAGATGCTTTCAAGAATGGAAATGCCCCGCCCCAATACTACCTGCAATTGGCTGGCCAGATGCCAATCATGCTAAATGATGTTCCATGCTCTGTAGACAGATGTGTATGAACTGTAACTGGAATGATTCTAAAATGTTTATGAGCAAACAGCAGTCTGTCAAGTAATATAAACAAACTTTTATACAAATATAACACTGGTTCTCTGTGTTTGAGGATGTGGTTGTGTATTTTAGATGCTAATAATCTGCTGTATGTGTTTCAGATGCGTAACAGGCAGAGGGGATCCAATCTCGGCCTGCTCCTGCTGGCTTCTCAGGTTTTCCAGCTGGGAATTGACAACATCCCACCTGTCACTCTTGCAACGCTAGGCCTGAATGTTTATTTGTTCCTGTTTCCTGCAAAACCCCTCCTACAGGTACATGTTATAACTTCAACACCAAAAAGGTCACATCTGCCAGTAGCGATTCAATGAAGAAAATTTGCCAGCTATTATGCCAGCAATATTTTATTAGAAAATGTATTGAAAAAGTTTTAAGTTGCACAAGTACTTAACATTTTTTTTTTGTATGTTTCTGTTTCTCAGACATGTTTGAGTGTTCGAGAGGCGTACTTGTACAAAGACTGGACTCGTCTGCTGCTGTCACCGTTTCACCATGCTGACGACATGCACTTGTACTTCAACATGGCCTCGCTCCTTTGGAAGGGCATCAAACTGGAGAGGAAACTGGGAGGTGCCTGGTTTGCGTACCTGCTCTCTGTCTTCTCTCTGCTCACCGGATTGGTCTACCTGCTCCTGGAGACAGGACTGACACACATGACAGACGACTCTTCATATAGTTTACAGTGTGCAGTGGGCTTCTCAGGTGTGTTGGATCAGGATGGATTGCACATGCTTTAAATGAATTGTTTTCTATTTTAATATATTTTTAAATGTAATTTATTCCTGTGATAGCAAAACTGAATTTTCAGCAGCCATTGCTCCAGTTTTCAGTGTCACATGATTATTTTGATATTATCAAAATGTTGTTTTTTTAATGAAAGAACAGCATTTATTTGAAATGACATTTTTGTAACATTATAAATGTCTTTACTGTCACTTTTGATCCATTTAATATATCCTTCCTCAATAAAAAAAAAATTACTTTACTTACTTTGAAATGGTAGTGTAGATGTATCTTTTACTAAAACATTAATACTGAACAGTACATGCAGTTGGTGGGAAGAATAAAAAGGAGTAGACAACAGAAATCAATTGATTCATATGTCATTGTTATATTTTTCTACTAAGAAATAATCTGTTTGTGATTCGTTTCAGGTGTTCTGTTTGGGCTGAAGGTGGTGAATAATCATTATCATCCAGGAGGGGCCACATACATCATGGGGCTGCCTGTAGCCAATCGCTATGCCTGCTGGGTAGAGTTGGTCCTCATCCATATCATGAACCCTGGGTAGGCATGAAACACATTTCAAAGATGCTGGAGTAAAGGTTTTTTTTATAAACATGTTTTGATTTGTATCTGATTCACAGCTTGTATCAGCACACATTCACAAACATGTCTTTGCAGGACTTCATTTGTCGGACACTTGGCTGGGATCCTGGTCGGTCTGCTCTACACGACTGGACCACTAAAGAGCCTCATGAAGACCTGTGCAGGTAACACAACATTTTCACTGTTATTATGTGTATACACTACCATTCAATAGTTTCAGTTCAGCATATTTTTTTAAAGGAAATAATAGCTGCAGTCCGTAACTTTTTTTGGTTAAAAATGATCCGAAATCAATATTTGAGCAAGTACATAACCAGCCAGTGTTCAAACTATCGATTCACAACAGTTAGCTTATAATAATGTTTTCTAATTTGAGTGGTACGGGTAGGTTTTCGCGGGAAATTCGAGCATGGCACTGCGTCATTACGTCACGTCTGTAAACATAAAGAAGTTGTCCCGGCTAGAAGGCTATCGCATGTGAGGATCCTGCAGGTGGCGGATCATTTATAGCCTTTTCTCACAGCAGCTAGAATAATTAAATGTATCATTTTGATGGCGGATTGTAATCCAGAAAGGATTATGTGTTACTGTAACACATGTGAATGAAATGAAATTATATTCCAGTTTTAAATATGCTTCTGATTACAGATAGCCTGGGATTATACAATATTTGTATTTTAAAGAAAACCAGTTAGAAAGGAGCAGTTTGCCTTTTGGGTTAAAATAATTTCTTGAAATTCATGAAATCCATTCATGAAATTCGAATGGTATGACAATTATATATTAGACTGTACAGAAATTGAAATCTACATGTCAATACACACTATACTCATAGTCACGCAATGCTGATGTTGTTAACATTAATAATTTGAGAATAAAGTATAACAATAATAATACTTTGCATGGTTTGATGTGATATGAGCTAACTGATCTTCAGATTAAATCACCATTGATAGTGTGATTTATGGTAATGCTTTTTTCCTCAGTTGGTCAGAACAAACGTGGCAGACTTGTTACTTACTCGTTCAGATGGCAATATACAGTGAAAATTCTTATTTGGGTCATATATTCCAAGACATAGGCTAGAATCTGTGATTGTGAAGTACAGTAAAAATCCACACCGGTGCGTGACTGACAGCCACACATTCACCTCAAAACATTAGATTCACCCGCGCTGGAGCCATGCCGACTCACAACCCACGCAAGCAAGATAAGTCCGCTAAAAGCTGCAATTCCACGTTTTCAAACAGAGATGACGACAAATAGGCAAAACTTACGGACTGCAGCTTTAATGTTTTTATTCAGCATGGATGCATTAAATTGATCAAAAGTAACAGTAACGATATTTATGTTACAAAATATTTTTGTTTCAAGTAAATGTTGTTCTTCTGGGCTTTCAGAGTCACAGTTTCTACAAAAACATTAACTGTTTTCTACATTAATAAGAAATGTTTCTTAAGCAGCAAATCAGCATATTAAAATAATTTCTGAAGGAACATGTGACACTGAAGACTGGAGTAATTATGCTGAAAATTCAGCTTTGCATCACAGGAATAAATTACTTTTTAAAATTAAAATAGGAGAATAAGAGATTTTCAAAAACATTAAAAACCTTACCAACCACAAACTTTTAATTCAGCAAGTAATGCATCCAGCCACATAAACAGCCATGACTGTCATTTCAGGCTTTGTGACATCTAATGGACAATATGGAGGGCAGCGAACATACTACAATTCAACAGGTAAAAGCTCTTTTTGTGCTATAAGGAAATATTGATTTAGTTATAAAGATTGCAATCTTGATTTGAATCACTACATCCTAAAAATAGCTCTGATTTTGAGAACCAATAAAGATTAAATGATTTCGGGATTGTTAACTAGACCATTGTAGCATTGCTCTGTTGACGTCCTCAGGATCCATTATTTGTATGTCTGTGTTCACAGGATACAGTGGATATGGCATGCCGTATCCACCAAACTCCCAGTATGGACAGCAGTCGTTTAATCCCAGGCACTATGGCGCCCCCTACAGGCAGCAGTATGACACACACAGGCCCTCTGCACCACCCCAGCATCCCTATACAGCAGGACTGTCAGAAGATGAGCAGTATGAGGCAGCTGTCAGGGCCAGCCTGAACACCAGAGGTCAGGTGGTCAAAATGGCCAGTTGATACTTTTAAAAATGCTTTATCATAAACAATTTTGTAAAGAAAAGTATTATATTTGTAATTTTTCATTTTGTTATATATATCTAGAACAAAACGGCAACAAATATTTGTACGGAAAATATGAACAACATTTCTTGAAGTCTAGGATCGGCACTGTAGATGAGTTTGTGTCTTCATGGGAACAGATTTGGAGAAAGCATTATTATATTAGCATTCCATCACTTGCTCACTAAGTGTGCCATCAGAATGAGAGTCCAAACAGTTGATAAAACATCACGATAATTCACAAGCAATCCACATGACTTTTTTTACAAACACACAGCTTTTCGCTTCACAAGATGTTAATTGATGGACTGGAGTCATGTGGGATACTTGTAGATTATTGTGATTTTTTTTTTATTAGCCGTTTGGACTCATTGGACGGCACCCATTCACTGCAGAGGATCCATTAGTGAGCAAGTGTAATGCTACATTTCTCCAAATCTGTTCCGATAAAGAATGAAACTGATCTACATCTTGGTTGGCCTGAGAGTGAGTAAATCTTCTCGGGAGAACTATCCTGTAATTCTTTACAGTACTTGCAGTTACAATGTGTAACATTGTTATTTGGTTTTGTAGGTGGTTTTACGCAGGCTAGATCATCACATGGCACTTATGCTCACTCAAACCCAACTCCTGAAGAGATCCGCTGGCGACGGCTTCAGAGGTTTAACAGCTGAACAATTGGAGAACATGACACATAATGATAATAGTACTAGTAGTAGATTGTTTACATCAAAGACAACACTAACAACAGTTCAGAGCTAGCGGAGAAGATTCCTCCACTGCTGACTGGTTGTGTCATTGAATAGCTTTTATAATGTTATCAGTAGGAGGTTTCAAAGGCCTTTGTCTGTATTTCTAACTGCAAAAAGTTTGTATGCACATTTGTTTTGGCTCTAAATGCTGATCTAAAGGTTGAACATTTAATGAGGTGAACATTCATGACATGGTTGTGGATGAGCGTGCCTTTTGCAGTATGTTTAATGTACAGTAAGATGATTTTGTCAGTGTGCCAATAAGTCTTACTAAATGTATGTAAACTCTCTCAAGCTTATAGCACTTGATTATTTCCAAACAACATTTCTTCCTAAGTAACTTATACTTTGTTTCTTAAGAAAGTATATTTTTGTAAATAAACAATAAATCATTCTTATTCTGGTATGTTGTAGCTGGTTTTACATTGGTTCCAAGACACGCTCTCTTCATATGGTAAATAAAAAAAAATGTAGTAAAAGTAAAAATTGGAATAATTCAGATTAATAATTACAAATATATAATTAAATTCAGTTTTATTCAAATCACTGTGTAAGAGAGACTATATTTAGATGCATAACACTCCATTTTCATAGTACATATACAATGCACTACTATTCAATTTTTAAAGAAATGAAAACTTTTATTTAGCAAGAATGCATTAAACTGAGCAAAATTGACAGTACAGATACTTACAATGCTACAAAATATTTTTATTCCAAATATGCTGGTATTTTGAACTTTTTATTTATCCAAGAATCCACAAAAAGAAAGTGATTTCAGCAAAATAAAACAAAATTAATCTTACCCCAAACTTTTTAATGGTAGTGTATTTATTATATATTTTTTTATGAAGTCCACAAAAAGTTTTTTTTTGGAATGCTGATGTTCTCTTTGTAAAAAGTGTTAGTTTGAATTATATGGAGTAAAAAAAAAAAAATGAATATACAGGTTTTATTAATGGGAAGAATGCACCAATAGTGAGTGTGCTTAGTACAGAGTGTCTCCTAAAACTCAAAAATAATGTATAAAAGAAGTGTAAAAACAATAAATGTAGTGATGTGAAACTTTATTAGATGTCTCAGTTCGGTGAGTTTATATATATATTCTTTTTACCAAGGTATTGCATGTTATACAAATAATCACAATTTATTAGACATTTAATACACAGTAAGAGTTGAACCTGATTGTTAAATGTAAAAATGCATGTGACACAGAACAAGATCAAACTTCTTGGGAAAAGAGTTTTAACAATTTGTGTTGTCCTTAGGTGTGCACCCATGCTCAGGTGTAACAGAACAGTACTCAAGACATCAAAATGTCCCCAAACAAACAGCGAATTGCATTCCTAACCACAAAATCAGACAAAAATAATCACTTCTTTTAAAAGGGAACACATTTTTCATTCACTGTTAAGTTTTTCATTTCCATCCAAAATAGCACCAAAATATCTCTAGCTAAATAAATACTCTTGACATTTAGTAAAAATATAAAGCAAAGCTGTTCTGTCAACAGTGCAATCATATGTACATACAGAAGAATATATCATGTTCAGAACAAAAACTGCTTAGGACCCCTTATGTGGACTGTAAAATACTGAAGGTGTTAGTTTCATTTAATGGCTTGTGTTAGTGGGAAAATATATATAAAAAACTAAACAGGAAAGTCTTGCAAGTGTCCAGTAATGATAAATGGGAAGTTGAATGGCAGCGGTCCTTTCACGAACACCAGAAGACACAAAAATTACTTCTTTTTTTTTAATATAAAACAGTACTTTTAAGATGTGCCTTGTGGCCAGAAGGGTCTATTAGAAACTGTGTATGTTTAGAAAACAATGAAATGAGGGGATGTTTTAACATCTAACTACTGACTGAAGTCTTATATCCTCCTACCTTTCACATTAACAGCCATATTGACCTGCTAATGCTAGTTTTTGCCACATGGAGATACATTTCCTCTGGAAACCCAAGACAACACTAAAATGTTTGTTGGTTCAAGTTGTAGAATTCAAAGTTGTTTCATAAGCTTGTTGACTAAAAACAGCTAGCGAGCTAGTTGCTGTAGTTCAACCGGCAGAGCATAGCATTAGCAAGGCAAATTTTCCCCTTACGTAAATTAACTGAGGTTTTATTATAGTAGAATTGTAGTAACCATGTTTTTTCCCCCCAGATTTATTTCCATTTCTACAAATACCATGGTTTAACTATGTTTAGTGTAGCAAAACCTGGGTTAATTTGTTGTTAGCTACCTGATCTCATGACGAAAACGTAACTGTGGGAACCAATAAGTACATATCACTGCAGTTTCCAACAGAAGTGAACACTAGAGGCGGTAAAATAGCAAACACTTGTAATCGTTTTCGTACACAGTTATGATTACAGCTCCATACTGTATGTTTTGATTTCCATACATAAGCTTGCTCGGTCACGAATCCCATGAAAAACATGACTCACAATGAAAGAGCTCATGGATGACATATCGAAAAACAAGCTAAAACGGCATCCTTGAGATTGCGTTTTTATGTCACACTATCGGGTAGGTTAAATTAGGTGTAGTGCAGATGGTACGTTATTTTAAAAGGTCATGGCACCACTCAACAGACATTTCAAATCAGAACTGTGGTAAAAACACGTAAAAAACCAACGTCATAAAACGTACCATATTTACGTTCATCAGTTCCGGGGACTCAGTGGACATTTCATATCGAATGGGTCACGAAACGTACATGGTTCTACGCATTTCGCAAAAAAGTTCCCACAGGTATGTTTTCATCATGAGCTCAGAGTAGTGTAACTACAATATAACCATGTTTTTTTGGTTTTATTTGTAGTAAAACCACGGTTAATTTTCATAAGGGGCATACTACTGATAACATGACTTGAATGTCGCTTGAGATGCGTCTCTCAAATGACTAAATCTTCCTAATCATTTTACAAATCAACAGCTAAAAAATAGTGTCTTGGTTTTCTCTAATTTCTTAGTTCAGTTAAAGAGCAATAAACAGTAAAGATGTTGTCACATTAGCAAAATTGCGGTAATATTTCACAGGCAAAAAAGTCCATTGTTAATAGTGTAGTGAACCAGTTGCGAAACCTGCGTAGTAAAATCTCACCTTTAAGTGAAATAGCTTGGATTTCTATTGAAACGACTGGATTCCACCCACAAAAATTCACCAAATAACGATAAATGTGACTGGATCTCAATTCCGCACAATACTTGGTTTAAAATCAAAGTGTAGAAAACTTTGGAAAAAACAGTCATTTGTTGATTTCTATACAGAAAATAAACCCTCTACCTACCTGCCACAGCAATAGCAATTTAGCTATCTGCCGCTACCAGACATTCCTATTTGATTTCACTGGATCATGCGAGATCATTTGTTCTCAAGGTTCAGTATTCATGATACGTTTTGGTTAAAAATGGCATACTAATAATGGTAATACCAATATAATATTGCGTTGATAATGTTTTGATGTGCACAAACACAATACTTGCTGATACTAGGGAGAAAATGAACATTGGTATATAGGTATTTGTGCAAATGGTCTTGGATTTTGCTAGCACCAAAATGTAATACAAACGAGAAGACAAAGGAAGTCATGTTAGACTGAGCTATGCGAGAACGAATCCAGTGAAGTAAAAAGTTCACAGCCTGCAGTTCAACAAAAAGGTCACAAATTATGTCCTTTTTATCTTCTCCAAAAAAAGTGACCAAAAGCATGTCAATCACTTCCACTATTGATGTGCATTCTCAGTGCAGTTTTTTTAAGAAAACACTAGTGACGTGTGTCAGTTGTTCTTCATGCAGACGCTGCATGAGCTGATGCCGTCGCGCTGGTTCTGTCCGTTGAGCACAGTACTGAGAGGAACCGAGTCAAAGTGCTGCATGTTCGCTCTAGTCAGCCAGAAACTGAAGAAGGTGGGGGAATACTGGCACGTGCCATACGAACCTTGGCACTCCACGAACGGCTGACTGCGGAAGTCCTGCAAACAGCTTCCTGTCGATGTCAGAGACTGTCCACCTCCCTCGTCCCCTGATCCTGTATGCTGGAACAAAGAAATGAAGATGCATCATGTGATTTGTTCAAAATGTATAGACTATAGAGAAGTCTCTTTTGCTCACCAAGGCTGTATTTATTTGATCAAATATACAGTAAAAACTGCAATATTGTGAAATATTTTTACAATTTAAAATAACTGTTTTCTATTTTAATATATTAACAGATGTAATTTATTTCTGTGATGCAAAGCTGAATTCAGTATTATTAAAGGGTTACTCCACCCCAAAATGAAAATTGTGTCATTAATCACTTACCCCCATGTCGTTCCAAACCCGTAAAAGCTTTGTTCGTTGTAAGAGCCATTTAAGTATTTGTTTATTTATATAGATGTAAAATAAGTTATTGCTTGAATTAAGTAACTGTTAAATAATTGCATTTAAATAATTTAATATGTTTCATATAAAGATTGAAAATGATGCTGATGTCATTTCCGGCAAGGACCGTTAGAATTTGTTCATGCAAGAATGGAGTGCTACAGTTTTTTGACCGTGTAACATTTCCAGTTATTTTTTGTTATTAAACTTGCAGAAAAGGAAATTACTGGACTTTGGATGTTATTTGAGTTCAATACACGCTCACACACTTAGGAGAGGCAACAGAAATCACAGATTGGATGGATTGCTATCACAGTGTTTAGTCAAAAAAACTAGCTCTGAAGAGATGGAAAGTGAAACTAAAAGTGCGTGGATGCAGCGCTTGTGACAAGGACATCACCGACAGAGGATCGTCTGTGAATGAACACGGAAACGTTTAATGATCGCGGATTATAAATAGCGGACATTGCTTTATTCTCCGGTGGATTAAAAACTGCGTCACAAAGAAGAACGTCGCCGCTCATGAAGTTCTGTTCTGCGAACAAGGTAACGGACTTTGAATCGGCGATAAGATGATTCAGTGCATGTTTGAAGAAGCTGAAATGCATACGTTTGATGCAGAAAAGTATTACGTGTACTTTTAAACGTCTGCAAGCAGTTTGTGCATTGGTGGAATTATGATGGCTGAGGGAGGAGAGGATGCCGTTGCAGTTTTTGAACACAAGAGAGTGTGTAAACCCACTGAAAGAGCATTAGAAGAACAACTTCACAGACGCATTAGTTTGAGAAGAGCGAAATTATCTGCTCTTACCAGTAAGATCAAAACCATTGAAGGGTTAATGATTGACGATGGAAATCTACAGAATGTACAAGATCTGATGCAATTTGAATTTGCACAGTTGATAACGGAGTTCACTGATTTAAATGTGCAAGTTAAAGATCTTCTGCATGAAGATGAAAAGACTGCAGATCAAACTAATTGGTTTGAACCTAAAATGGATTCCTTGAGACTTTTTATAAAGAAAACTAAAGATTGGATGACTGCTGTTGGTGATAAAGGCCAAAATGACAATGTTGAGATGGAGGATGATGTTACTCCTCAAGACAGTGCCTCGCAGATATCTGTGAAAAGAAGTGAATCAAAACAGAAGCGTGATTCGGATATTGACAGTGGGTAAATTTCCTCCTCAGTATTGTCTGCATGTGCACGAGAAGAATCAAAACGTGCAGCTTTGCTAGCAAGAGCAGCAGCTTTAAAGAAAAAACAACAACTTGAGATTGAAAAGATGCAGCTCAGAGCAAAAATGGAGGAACTTGAAATTGAAACAGCGCTTGCAGAAAGTAATGCTAAGTTAAAGGTACTAAAAGAGTATGAGCATTCAGAGGATGGCAGAAGCAGCGTACAATCTAAGCAAAGAAAAGGAATCCATCTGAAGCAATCAGAACTGAAAACAGAGCAAATAGACTATTCACCTTGTCATTCAGCTGTGGTGAAAAGTAGAACAAAGGCCATCTCGAATCCAGTGTCACTTGCAGCACCACAATTAGGCACATCAGAAGACACTGGCCACAGTGCTAATCGTCAAGCAAACGACAGCATTATTCAGGTTATGCAGAAACAACATGACTTGACGGAATTGCTTGTGAAACAGCAACAACAAATTCATCTTCCTTGTAAAGACATCGAAGTGTTTACTGGGGATCCGTTAACCTACAAATCCTTCATCAGGTCCTTTGAGCATACCATTGAACGTAAAACAGACAATGAAAAGGACAAGCTATATTATCTAGAGCAATACACTGCAGGAGAACCACAAGAGCTCGTCAGGAGCTGTGAATACATGCCGTCAAGCAGAGGTTTCAAAGAAGCAAAACGACTTCTCCAAAGGCATTATGGAGATGAGCTGATCATAGCAAGGGCTTATATCGATAAAGCTTTAAAGTGGCCTCAGATCAAGTCTGATGATGGTAAAGCCTTGAGTGCATATTCTCTGTTCCTGATTGGTTGTCGTAATACATTGGAAGATGGAGAGTCTATGGAGGAAATGGACAATCCTACCAATATGAGAGCTGTAATCTCAAAGTTGCCATACAAAATGAAAGAAAGGTGGCGATCAGAAGCTTTTGACATCAAAGAACGACAAGGAGTAAGAGCCAGATTTACTCACTTAGTTGACTTTATTGATCGTCAAGCAAAAGTGGCCATGGACCCACTCTTTGGAGACATACTGGACAACCGCAATGTTGTAGCAGTGAAGGAGAACCAGAAAGAGAAGTATCCTAAGAAAGGAATAAGTAAGAGCAGCTTTGCAACCAACATTTGCATGGAAGAAAGAAGGCCACCGGATGTGTCAAGAAAACAGGTCAGTCCATCCAAGATCATCAACGCCTTTGAGAAACCATGTATGTTTTGCTCCAAAGGTCATGCTCTCGAGTCATGCAGTGAAATCAAAGAGCAGCCGCATAAGGGTACGTGTGGAGCTCCTGAAGTCCAAGGGCTTATGCTTTGGATGCTTAACTAAAGGCCATCTTAGCAAGATGTGTAAAAAGAGAATGGAATGTAAGGAATGCTCCCAAAAACACCCAGACATTCTACACAATATGGAGGACCACAAAGGTACAAAAGATGTTGAATCATCAGACAAAAAGATATCTTGTGGCCAGGTCTCTCTTAACCATCAATCAAGCAACTTCTCAGATTCTGCAGGAGATAACTGTTTGTTGTCAATAGTGCCAGTAAAAGTCAAGTCAGGTAAAAGCGACAGATATGTGGAGACATATGCTTTCCTGGACGCAGGAAGTACAGCTACTTTTTGTACTGAAGAGCTGCGAAAGAAACTGAACCTGAAAGGGAAGCCAACTCAGATTCTCCTGAGAACTATGTGTCAAGATAAGCCAGGAGAGCAGAAGCTAGTAAGCAGTTTTATCCTTACAGACCTGGAGGTGTGTGCGCTGGAAGACACAGAGTACTTTGAGCTTCCTAAAGTCTTTACACACTGCAGCATTCCTGTTCAAAACGAGAACATTCCTAAACAAGAAGATATCAGCAAATGGCCCTACTTGAGGGAAGTGAGCATACCTAGCATTAATGCAAATGTGGATCTTCTAATTGGAGCCAACAATCCAAAGACAATGGAGCCGTGGCACATCATAAATAGCCAACAAGATGGACCATATGCCGTGAAGAATGCACTGGGTTGGGTGGTGAGTGGAACCATTAAGAAAGAAAGCAACACTGCAGAAAGGTCTAAAGTGCTGCATCATACAGTTAATCGTCTCTCAGTGGTGGAAATAGAGCAATTGTTGATTCAACAGTATAACTCAGACTTTCCTGAACGCCACTATGAAGAAAAAGAAGAAATGTCAAAGGAGGACAAACAGTTCTTGAGGTCAGTGCAGGAAAATACGAAGTTTGAGAATGGTCATTGACAATTGAAATTGCCTTTGAGAAACGAATCAGCAAAAATGCCAAACAATCGATCTGTTGCTGAACTGCGTGCAGCTAACCTGAAAAGGAAGCTTCAAAGGAACTCAAGTTTGCTTGAAGACTACAGTGACTTCATGAAGAGTATTATAGAGAAAGGATATGCAGTTAAAGTTCCCACAGAACAGCTTGATCGCAATGACAACAGAGTATGGTACATACCACACCATGGGGTGTACCACCCCAAGAAAAAGAAAATTCGAGTGGTCTTTGACTGTACTGCTTCCTTTCAAGGCATGTCTCTAAACAGCCAATTGCTACAAGGTCCGAACCTCACAAATACACTCATTGGTGTGCTCACCAGATTTAGAGAAGAACCGATAGCCATAATGGCAGACGTGGAGTCGATGTTCTATCAGGTGAGGGTTCCTGAAGAGGATGCAGATCTGCTTCGCTTTCTTTGGTGGCCAGGTGGCAATTTGAATGCACCTATAGAGGAGTACAAAATGATGGTGCACTTGTTCGGGGCCACATCATCACCTAGCTGCGCCTCTTACGCACTGAGAAAGACAGCAGAGGACAGAAAAGATGTAGCATCTCAAAAGGCTGTTGAAACAGTTCTGTACAATTTTTATGTAGACGACTGTTTGAGATCAGTGTGCATGGAAAAATAAGCTATCAACTTAGTTAAGGACCTTAGAGACTTGTGTTCTGAAGGAGGTTTCTGCTTAACAAAGTGGGTAAGCAACAGTAGAAAAGTATTATTGTCTATCCCAGCGGATCACAGGGCTAGTGGAATAAAATACCTCGACTTGGATCAGGATTCTCTGCCCATCGAGAGAGCACTCGGCATGCAGTGGTGCACAGAAAATGACACCTTCACTTACAACATCCAGGTAAAGGAGAAGCCATTGAGCAGAAGAGGTATTCTTTCTGTCGTCAATTCAATCTACGACCCTCTTGGCTTTCTGGTGCCGCTCATCCTACCAGTCAAACTCCTCTTAAGGGATATGTGTAAACAAGGATACGGATGGGATGAAGAGATTGATGGCAAGCGTGCTGATCAGTGGGTTAGATGGCTAGAGGATTTAAATCACCTCTCAGACTTCAAAATCCAAAGGTGCGTAAAACCAGAGAAGTTCGGAAACACAACAGAGGCACAGCTGCATCATTTCTCTGATGCCAGCGAGAGCGCTTACGGCACAGCAACTTATCTGATACTGACAAATGAACTAAATCAGAAACATTGTTCTTTGTTAATGGGGAAGTCAAGAGTTAGCCCACTCAAACAAATCACAATTCCCAGACTCGAATTGACAGCAGCAGCAGTAGCCGTCAAAATGGATAAAGTTCTAAGACAAGAACTTCAAATCCCACTACGGCAGTCTGTTTTCTGGACAGACAGCACTACAGTGCTCAACTACATTGGTAATGAGGGTGCTCGCTTCAAAACCTTTGTAGCAAACAGGGTTTCACAAATACGAGATGCTACTACTCCATTGCAGTGGAGGTTTGTCAAGTCATCACAGAATCCTGCAGATCAAGCTACTAGAGGTCTTAAAGCAAAAGATTTTGTGCAAGCAGAAACATGGATGAAAGGGCCTAACTTTTTGTTGAAACCAGAAGAAGAATGGCCACAAAGACCAGATCAAATGAGTCAAGTTCCAGAACAAATGAAATCAAAGTCAATGTTCTCAATGTCAGTGAAAGCAGTGGCATTATGAGAAAGTTAACTGATTATTACTCAGGCTGGTTTCAGTTGAAAAGGGCAACAGCGTGGATGCTAAGGTTCAAAGAAATACTGTTGCGATTATGCAAAGCAAGGAAACAACTCCAATCATCCATTGCACTATCAGAGAAAGACCCAGAAAAACAAGCAGCCTTTCTACAGGATCAAATGCAAAAATACAGATCAACAGTGAGAGGAAAACCATTGAGCCTGGAAGACCTAATTCAAGCAGAAATTCAACTCATTCAGTACAGTCAGAAACAGCACTTCTCAGAAGAAATTGAGGCTTTGAGAAAGAATGTTCCTGTTAAGAAAAGAAGTCAACTGTACAAGCTTGACCCTGTGCTTCAGGATGGAATATTAAGAGTGGGTGGTAGGCTCAACAAGGCGGCCATGCCAGAAGAATCTAAACATCCCGTGATTCTTTCTAAGCACTCCAGAATTTCCACTCTCATTCTAAGTGACATTCATCAAAGATATGGGCATTGTGGTCGAAACTACCTGTTATCTAAGCTTAGACAAAAATTCTGGATCCCACAAGCCAACACAGCTATTCGGAAGCTGATATACAAGTGCTCAGTTTGTCGCAGACTCAATGGAAGAGTTGGAGAGCAAAAAATGGCATGCCTGCCAGAAGACCGCTTGCTACCTGATAAACCCCCATTTACAAACGTGGGTGTCGATTACTTCGGACCCTTTGATGTTAAGCGGGGCCGGAGTACTGTGAAAAGTTATGGAGTGTTGTTCACTTGCCTAACAATTAGAGCAGTGCACATTGAGGTAGCTGATAGTTTGGACACTGACTCGTGCATAAACGCTTTGAGGCGATTTATAAGTAGAAGAGGACAGGTGTCAGTCATGCGCTCAGACAATGGCACAAATTTTGTTGGCGCTGAAAGAGAGTTGCGAGAAGCACTGAGCAACCTGAACCACAGCAAAATTGAAAATGCCATGCTGCAGAAAGGCATTAAATGGATTTTCAATAGTCCAGCCGCTTCCCATCAGGGTGGAGTTTGGGAGCGTCAAATCCGTACAGTAAGGAGGATACTTGGTGCTCTCTTAAAAGAACAGTCAATCAACGATGACAGTCTTCACACCATCATGTGCGAGGTGGAAAGCATCATTAACAACAGACCAATAACTAGTGCATCAGACAATCCGAATGACCTTGAGCCACTGACGCCTAACCATTTACTGTTGTTGAAAACTCAACCCAACTTACCACCAGGTCTCTTCAAAAAAGAGGATCAATATGCAAGAAAACGCTGGAAACAAGTCCAATATCTTGCTGATTTGTTTTGGAGAAGATGGACTCACGAGTACCTACCCATTCTACAAGAGCGCAGTAAATGGGTAAGACCTAAAAGGAACTTTGAGCCAGGCGATGTGGTGTTGGTGGTGGACAGTTCTTCCCCACGTAATTCATGGATAATGGGAAGAGTAATAGAAACCTTGCCAGACTCCAGTGGAGCTGTACGCCGAGTGAAACTACAAACCAAGACAAATATATTAGAGAGACCTGTAAACAAATTGTGTTTAATTCAGGAGGCAATTTAAGTATGCAGAATAACTAAGAATCTTCAAGAAAGAAAGACAAAGGAAATGTGAAAGAACTAAGTTGCCATTTCGTATTTAAAATGTTAAAGTTTTAACGGCTCTTAATATATGAATATATCAATGATAATTGGTTTGTCATCTGCCCAACCAATTAGGGGCCGGATGTGTAAGAGCCATTTAAGTATTTGTTTATTTATATAGATGTAAAATAAGTTATTGCTTGAATTAAGTAACTGTTAAATAATTGCATTTAAATAATTTAATATGTTTCATATAAAGATTGAAAATGATGCTGATGTCATTTCCGGCAAGGACCGTTAGAATTTGTTCATGCAAGAATGGAGCGCTACAGTTTTTTGACCGTGTAACATTTCCAGTTATTTTTTGTTATTAAACTTGCAGAAAAGGAAATTACTGGACTTTGGATGTTATTTGAGTTCAATACACGCTCACACACTTAGGAGAGGCAACAGAAATCACAGATTGGATGGATTGCTATCACATTGGTCTTCGGAACACAATTTAAGATATTTTAGATGAAAACCGGGAGGCTTGTGACTGTCCCATTGACTGCATAGTAAATTGCACTGTCAAGGTTCATAAAAGTATGAAAGATGTTGTCAAAGCAGTCCATCTGCCATCAGACGTGCAATCTGAATTTTATGATGCGACGAAAACACTTTTTGTGCGCAAAAAAACCCCAAAATATCGACTTTGTTCAACTTTTTCTGCTCCTCCGTGACATTTCCTGCAAGCGCGTTCATGAGTTCACTAGCAGAGCACACCTCAGATGACGCAACACGTAAATGACAAAATTTTAATTTTGGGGTGGAGTATCCCTTTAAGACTTCAGGGATATTATTTGATTAAAAAAAACTTTTATAAAATGATTAATCAATTTAATGTATCTTAAAGTATTAATTTCTTTGGAAAATCTTTTGAAATTAAATGGGAAATACAAAATAAAAACTAATTCAAAATAATAGTCTCAGAATTAATCTAAAAAAAAACCAAAACAAAAAAAACACATTCATTATTTGAAACATTAACTAAAATAAAATGAAATATAAAATGTCCACTAGTTGATTTCACTAGTTAAAATCTAGCCAAAAGCATTTCTCATTTTTATTTAACTTAACCTAATGCACTAAAATAAATTAAATTAAAAAGGGAAATAAATTAATAAAAACTATACATACATTTTTGAATAATAATAAAAACGACAAAAAAAAAAAAAGAAAATTAATAAAAATTAATTCAAAAGATTAAAAAAAACAATAGTACTTCAGTGAAACTAAATTAACACTAGATATTATATCATATAGCTCTGTTGAAAATATTAATGTGTTTAAAATTTATGTGGAAACAGTGATGCATCTTAAAGTATTGATTTCTTTAAAAAAATCATTTGAAAGGCAGTATACATAGACTAATGCTTATAGCTTATTCTGACTGAAATTGACACTAGCACGTTGGTAACATATACTGGTTCAGACTGGAATGGTTCATGTTTAAATGTCTAAGTATATAAATATATATTTTATTAGTAATAAAAAATATTTTCTTTATTTAAATATATTATTTGTGTGACATTTCCATTTCCTACGCAGTAGGAACACATCTAAATGTCTAGGCAGCTTACTAGGGCTTGGAACATAGTCATACTTCCCTTACCATAAGGAATGAATATCCAAACCAGAGTCTTCTCCAATTAGATGGACAGCTTGGTATAATCCCGTCTTGACTGTGTAATGTCATGGCTGGCGATGACGCCTCACACACCACACATCTGCTGATGTGTGGTTGAATTTCCATCCCCCTCAGAATAGAATTCATGGGAATTGGGGCATTTGTAGACAGCCAATAGGATTTGTCATTGCGACTGGCATAATCACAGCTATCCATATTACAGCAGGAGAATGGCATGGTGCTGAACATACGCAAACATGAACCTGCCTGGCCTGGTGAAAACACACAAAAATAAGTTTGAACGTTGTTGTTATCACTGTTCTTATAATTAACCAAAAAAACTTTTCACTGAAACTCTTAACGTTAACTGAAAAAATATATAATTTTATTTCAGCTAGTTGCAAAAGCAGCATTAAAATGAAAACTGAAATAAAAATTTATAAAAACTATACAGAAAACTAATAAAAAAAAAATAATAAAAATGACAAACACACAAAAAAAACACTAAAGCTTTAAAATTAAAATAGAAAACACACAAAAAATAATAATAATAGTATCTCAAAAACATGGTCATTATTTAAAATACAATACTGATCAACTAAAAATAAAATTAAATATAAAAATTGAAAACTTATTTTATTTCAGCTAGCTGCCAAAGTATCATTTCTCATTTTCATTTAGTTTAACTTGATGCACTAAAATATAATAAAAATATATTAAATAAAACAAAAACTAATAAAAATGAGAAAAGCACACAACAAAATTACTAAAACTTTAACCAAAAATAAAAAATAAAATAATAATAATATGGAAAATACAAAATAAAAACTATTTCAAAATATAAAAAACAACAACATAATATAATATTGTTTCATAAAAAAAAAAAAAAAAAAAAAACATTTTCATTACTTGAAATAAACATTAACTGAAATAAAAATAAAAATTCACTAGTTGATTTTTATTAGTTTCCAAAGCAACATATCTCATTTTCATTTAGTTTAACTTAATGCACTTAAAAACCTAAATTTAAAATAAAATTAATAAAAAACTATACATACTGTTAAAAAAAATAAGTGACTAAAAAAAGCCAACAGCAAAACTACTAAAACATTAACTAAAGTTATGGAAAAAAAAAAAAAAGAAAAAAAAAAAAAAGAGGATTAAAAAAAAACTATAGTATTTCAATGATTTGAGTGTGAACATACCCAGGTCTTGTGTGTGCGCTCTCTCTTGACCCTCCAGATATAGTAGGCTGTAGCCTTTCCATAACTCTGTTAAGCCCTCAGGACAAGTGGGCACAACATCAGACTGGCTGTGCTTCACCAAAAGGAAGCCGGAGGAAAATGGTCCAGGAGGACCCTGATCACCATCTTGTCCTGGGGGTCCTAGGATGGAAAAAGAAAAGAAATGTATGGACAAATGGTTGGGTTAATGAATGGGTCGACATGAGTCACTCTAGATAAAAACATCTGCTAAATGAATGAATGCAAAAGTATTGGATGAACGATGGCAGGAAGAAAGAGGATACAACAGTGTCAGGCTTAGTTGAAACAATAATTACTGTAATTTTTAACAATACGCACAAACATACCCTGAGAGCCCCTTTCTCCTTTTTCGCCGCTCTCTCCAGGGCTTCCAGGTTGTCCGACTGGTCCTTCTGTCCCAGGACGTCCAGAGAATCCAATATCTCCTTTTTGTCCCTTTATACCTACACTCAGAATAACAACGAAACGTTGCGCTTTAAAGCAAACAGGGTGCTCTTTAGGTCTCTGAGCGAGAAACTTCCGTCTTTGAAAAATATATCTATAGAGAGTGAAATGTCTACTTTCAAATGAAAAAACAAAATTCAAATAGAAAACGTGTGTGTTAGCATGGATGATTTACATAAAATTTAATGTGTGCAACGTAGCCTACACTTTGCATAAACTGGCTTTCAGTTCAATATAATAACAAAAAACTACATTTTGGGTTTTTATTCAACTAAGGTGGGCACGCTGTGATCTGTACTATATTTTTACTGTAACTGACAGATTTCGGCCAAAAATAAATTAATTAAAAAAAAAAAACGGGAGTGGGAGGGAATGGGAGTAATCCTTCCGGGAGTGGAATGGGACTGGATTTTCCCCAGTTAGTGTATATATATATATATATATATATATATATATATATATATATATATATATATATATATATATTTATATATTATCGTCATTGGTATCGTTATCGCAATAAATACCTGAAATTATCGTGCTAAATATTTTAGGCCATATCGCCCATCCCTACATTAAACATTAGAGGTTTTCACTCTTACAATCTTAAATCAAGAAATCAAGAACTGAAATAGAGAAAAACTGTTGTTTAGACTTTAATAAAGAATATACAGTGCTTTTTGTAAATATAAAGTTAGATTTAGCCTTTCTAGATTGGGTTAGTATATATATATATATATATATACACACACTGTTCAGAATAAACAAGGGACTCGTGAACAACCATCACAAAACAAAAAACAGTTGTGGATCATCCGGGTAACCACACACGGTATTAAGAACCAAGGGTTCCCAAACTTTTCAATGGGGTTATTTTAATAATTTCAGCTAGTTTTTTGTCTTGTGGACTAAATGTAAACATCTTTTATGTAAAATATCTTACTCAGGACAGTACTAAATAAAAAATAACATGCATTTTGTATGATCTCTCCTATTTTGTTAAAATTACTCACATTTTCTGCAAGGGGTTCACAAACTTTCAAGCAGCACTGTATATATACTTTATTTTTTAATCTATTTAATCTTATTTACACTGGAAAAAATGGTGGTGGAACAATTTTGAAGTAGAAAGAATAAAACAGTATTTTCTTTTAAGAAGTACTTCAATAATCTTTGTTCATCATTTTTACAGTATTGTTCAGTATATTTCTATTTTTCATTTATGTTTAAGGTTTTCATCAAATATATACATTTTATTTTAATTATTTCAATGATCAAAAATGATTTTAAATTTAATTAACAATAACAACTCAAAAATGGAAGATGTTTTATGATCTTATGAAAATAAACACCCTGCTGTTATACTGAGTTGTACCTTTCACACCCCCAATGCCATTAGGTCCATGTTCACCAATGTCACCATCCGGGCCAGGTGCACCACGAGCACCAGTAGGACCCTGAGAAACAGGACAAGTAGTATCAGGACGTTTGACAGCCCCAGGCTCTCCTTTTGCCCCTACAAATACAAGGGGAGAAATAAATTGAAAGTGAGGGAATAAATCATAACTTTATTGATTCATAAGATGGTCAGTTTGATGATCTGAAGGATCCTGACCTGGGTCCCCTTTGTCTCCTTTTGCACCACAAGGTCCTGGGGTCCACAATCACCTACAGGGCCAGAGGGTCCCGGAAGGCCCATAAGTCCACATTGTCCTTGTTCACCTGTGGAAAATTAAAAATAGAACAACCTGAATGACACAACTGTGAATGTAAAGTGACCCCATAACATTCTGAACTCATAAGCTAAACTTTTAATGAAATCTATTTCTTTTACCTTTTGGACCTTCTAGGCCATCAGACCCTGGGAGGCCACTGGGCCCACAGGTTCCTTTTTCTCCTTTATACCCTGGTGACCCAGGACCACCTGGGTCACCAAAATCACCACTCTCTGTGAACACACTGCCTACATCTCCTTTCTCTCCCCTGGGCCCTGGAACAGCAAAACATACACCATGCACAATACATAATTCTATGCATAAACACATAGCCTACATATGCACATTACAGCTGGTCTTCCTGATTTGTTGCAGTGCTATCCAACTTAGACCTCAAATTCTATTTGTGCCTCCAAATGACCACACACCTGGAGGTCCATCTGACCCAGCGTAACCCTGTTCTCCACTAGGTCCAGGTTTAGGAATCTTACATTCTTCACCACGAAAGCCTGCAGGACCCATTGGACCAGGGTCTCCTATTAAAAAAAAAAGAGAAAGTGATGACATGGATTAAAGCAGATCATGAACAGTGTAATTGTGCTGCCAGATATTATTTACACAATTCTGCTTGTTAAAATATTGAAACTAGCCAACAGTAATATATAAACAAAGTGCACTACCATTCAAAGACCTTTTTTCAGGATTATTATTTGATTAGAAAAGTTCACAAGAACCTTTTTTAGTATTAATTTTGAACTGAAATCTTTTGTAAATGTCTTTAGGTGTCACTAGACATTTAACAATTTAATGTATCCTTGCTGCATAAAACAAATTTCTTTAAAAATAACGTACTGTTGAACCGCATTTTTATGAAACCTTAAGGGAAGCCTCCTGTACAATCATACAGCAACTGTCACTATCAGGGGTTATGAATAGGTTGAATAGAATTATGAGTTATGTACCTTGGCTCCCACGCTGTCCATTTGGACCTCGAACACCTGTTTGTGATGTACCTTGCGACCCTGGGTCTCCTGGAGTGCCCTTGTCTCCGGTTCGTCCTACATTGCCCCTATTACCACTTAAATCCTCTCCTGAAGGACAACGAAAGAAAGAGGGAATGACAGGGATGTTTTTAATCTGGCAATATCAAAAACTTCTGAAAGCACAAACAACCTCGATATCTCACCTCGATATCCCATTTCACCCTTGTCCCCCTTCAGGCCGTCAAGTCCATGGAGCCCAGGGGGTCCCAGAGGTCCTGAAAGTGAAAAAAATATTAGTTTAAAATGTATACATGATTGTCCTAGTTTTAAAATTAGTGGCAGTTTGTTTGTACACAGCATAAGTAGTCTAACCTCTAAGGCCACCGTATCCTTGGTTTCCTTTAGAGCCCGGTTTACCTGGAGGCCCCAGAGGACCTTCTGGACCATGTCTTCCATACGGACCTGGGGGCCCAACCACTCCTGAATAGCAAAAGGCGCATTAATATGGATTTAAGAAGATGTGGAGTCACAGATGTGTGTATCTGCTAATTTAGAGCCTTATCTATTTTACCTGGAAGTCCAGTCAGGCCATTGTTCCCAGGTGGTCCAGGTGGACCAGAGCATCCCCTAAGCCCTTGTGGACCAGGGTCACCATTGTCTCCTTTGCCACCAGGGGGAGCTATTGGGGAGGAAGAGAATGTTTTTACAGATCTATCATTTTTTCCAATACATTTCTGTACTATAGAAATACATATTACAGAACAAGAATGAAAGAGGACAGTAATGTTACCTGACAAGCCTCTTTCTCCACTTGGCCCTCTCTCACCTTCTGGTCCTGGCACACCAATAGGTTCACCTTTGGCACCTATACAAGACAGTACAAGGAGGTTTTGCAATTAATATAACTTCAAAGGAGAGTTAAATGTGCAGATTGAATATAATACGATTGTGTAGTGAAGTCGTTGAATGGGTCAAAGGTTTGAATATGTACACATACACCTTTCAAAGGTTTGGAGTCAGAATGATTTCTTTTTTTTTTAAGAAACTGGAACTTTTATTCAACAAGGATGCATCTAACTGATCAAAAGTGACAGTAAACACCTACTGTAACAAAAGATTATATTTCAAATAAATTCTATTCTTTTAAACTTTTTATTCATCGAAGAATCCTGAAAACTGTTCACAGGTTTACACAAAAATATTAAGCACAACTGTTAATATTAATAATAAGAAATGTTTCTTGAGCATATTAGAATGATTTCTGCGTAATGATGCTGAAAATTCAGCTTTACCATCAAAGAAATAAATGACATTTTAAAATATATTACAAAACACATTTTAAATTTGAATAATATTTAACAATATTAGCTTTTTTCTTGTATTTTCGAACAAATAAATCAAGCCTTGGTGAGCATAAGACTTCTTTCAAAAACAATACACAAAAAAAAAAAAAAAAAAAACCTTACTGATTCCAAAATTTTGAAGGGTTGTGTTTGTTCGAGTATGCAATGTTTGCATTGTATTTTACCTTTAGGACCATCAAACCCAGAGAAACCAGGAGTTCCTGGCAGACCAGACATTCCAGGATCACCCTACACAGAAACAAGCATTAATGCCTACGATTTACATATAGGCACAGTTAATTTACATTAGTCCTGTTTATGTTCTCTATCTATATCTGTCAGGACAATCAAACCAACAACAAAATTAAAATAATTGGGCAAGAATTAAATAATAAGATTCACATTCAAAAAAGAACTTCCACTCACTGGATCACCATTATCCCCTGGGAATCCTACAATTCCCTTTGGCCCACATTGCCCACGTGCACCAGGCTCGCCAGACAGCCCAGGAATGCCTGGCGGTCCACGCTGGCCACTTTCAAACCCTGGAGGTCCATTACGTCCAGGATACCCTGGTTGTCCAGGCGACCCTGGGTTACCCTTATTACCTGCAAGTAAACCACATGATGCTGTGAAGTTTTTTTTTAAAAAGGTTAAAAACCAATACAGGACTTGAGTATTTGTTACAGATTTACCCCTTTCTCCAAAGACCCCATTCTCCCCATTAGGTCCAGGTGGCCCTAGCTGGCCTTTCACTGGCACTGAAATCATGTCTCCTGGAGGTCCCGGAGGCCCAATGTGTCCTGTAAAATACAGGAAAAATATAAGAATATGTGTATTTGATACATTTAACTGCCATCATTACATTAGACTTGACCTAAAGCATGACAATATGGTATTTCACAGTTTTTAAAAGTACCTTTCTGGCCCTTGTTTCCGTTTACCCCTGCGCAACCTGGATGTCCATTGAGACCCCTAAAGCCTTTCAGTCCAGGAGCCCCTAAAGGGCCAGTCTTCCCTATGCAGCCAGGATAGCCATCTTGACCAGGAAATCCAGGCAAACCTGAGTTGCAATACCACATGACAACTGAGAATCTGACAGCCTCTTTGTATTTATCTCTAAATATCTATATAACATATATTTAAATGGAAATTTGATATAACACACTTTCGATGTTGAAGCTAATATCTACATTAATTCAGCACAACTAATTTTTTAAAAATTAACTATTAATATTAACACCATAATAATGGCATTTAATTTAAATATTATTTTTATTAATAATAATTTATTAGCATTAACAAATTAATGCTTTTTTTCAGCAAGAACGCATCAACTTTCTATTCATTAAAAAATCCCATCCCCTCCCTGCCCCCCAAAACCAAAATTCCACAAAAATATTCAGCAACTGTTTTTAACTTTGATAATAATAAAAATTAAGAAAATCGGTATAGTAGAATGATTTCTGAAGGATCATGTGACACTGAAGACGGTAGTCACGGCTGCTGAAAATTTTGCTTTGCTTCACAGGAATAAATGACATTATAAAGTAAATAAAAATAGAAAATTGATTTTTAATTGTAATAGTATTTCACAACATTACTGTATTTTGTATTATATAAAAGTGACCTTGGTGAGCATAAGAGACTTCATTCAAGATGGTAGTGTATACACTGTAAAGCTACCATTGACGGTAACATCCATCTTAACTGTAAATATGTTCCAGTTAAACAAAATGTTGCAAACCACAGATAGCGATTTGTATAAATGTCACACTCTTTACCCTTTGGTCCAGGGCCTCCAGGGTTTCCACTGTCCCCTTTGAATCCTGAAGGACCCTGAAGGCCTGCGCGTCCTTGATAGCCTGGGGTACCAGGCTTACCATGTTCTCCTTTGGCTCCATTGCCTGGAGATCCCACCCCTCCAGGTGGTCCTTTCTCTCCAAGGCAGCCTAACACAGAAAAGTGACATTATTATGAGAACAATCTCAACAAGCTTCTGTTCATACAGTGGTCTCTACTCACCTCTCTGTCCAATGAAGCCTGGTGGTCCTGGTTTACCAGGTGGACCAGCTTGTCCTGTGTCACACAGCTCTGGTCTCCCACCTGGGCAACCAGGTGCTCCTGGTGTACCATCCATTCCTTTTCCCCCTTTTCTACCAGGAAGTCCAGGAACTCCAGATGCACCTGCAGAAAAAGTCAATTAATACTGATGGACCTTCTGGGATATTTTCAGATCCTACAACCTTTATTTAATAACCATTAAATACTATTTTCTTTATATCCTACTGCTGTTTGCCAGATATTATTCAACTCTCATTGTAGTACCATGCAATCCAATTGGTCCAGGAGATCCAGGGACACCTTTAGGGCCCTGATGTCCCTGAATCCCAGCAGGCCCCATCGGTCCTGGGGCCCCGATAGTAGAGCCTCCAAAAGACCCTTTCAAACCCTGGGGTCCACGATTACCAGGTGTGCCAGGTGAGCCACTAATACTGGTGCCATCTGGGCCAGTGTCACCTGGATCTCCTAAAGATCCAACTGGACCTGCGGATGAGATTGCAGGGATATTAGATTTTTGTAATACTTTCCAACTTGACGCATTCTAGTCGAGTTGATACTGTGGGTATATCATGCGGATATAGAATAATTGATAAATACATGTTGAATAGAATCAAAGAGGGTTTATTCAAAGATTTAGAAACATTCATAAAGTTGAACAGAAATGTTTTTAAATACACCGAAACCTTATATTATATTCTCTACCTTGAAATCCTGCTAACCCAATATTGCCAGGGTCTCCACTCTCTCCCTTGGGACCATCTGGTCCAATTTGTCCTTTGCATCCTGGATTTCCAAGCTTACCTATCTCACCTGGTAGAAAACATGAATGTTTCGGTCATATACTGTATCTGATAACAGTCATCAGTGCTCCGATATATCGGGTCCCTTCCAATTCATATATTTGCAGTTTTAGAGAAATGCTTTTTTAAAGAAATTTAAGAGTCCAAAACAAGCTTCATTAGTTCAATACACATTTTGCAACAAAACATCAACTAAGTCTGACTAATTATTCCATGTTTGGTCTTGATAAGTTGAGTGCATTTGAAATTTGAGGAATTATATCAAATTTATTTCATATTTACAATTGTTTGTCTAATTTATCTTATTTCTCTAAACTAAGTTAAATTCTGTCAAAGGAATTAACATTCACACATTTTTCCACAGATTTTGTGACCACTAAATGTCCACCACATTGTTTTCAATTCGTTTTAATAACATCAATAAAAATATCCAAATTTGAATCTATTGGTTATATCATCATCTGAGTTATAACCACAAAAGTGCACTAATCCAAAGAAAATTGGTACCATTTAGAGAATGATTGTATATAGAATGCCAGATCTAGAATTAAAATTGGCACACAATAATGAGTAGATGTATGTAAAAATATAATTTAATTTATAAAATAATTAACATATATAACAAAGACTTATTATGCATTTATTTTTTACACTTTAAAGGTACAATACTCTCATTCAATTTAATATTAAATACTCTTTTACAATACTCACTTCCTCTTATTCCTCCAGTTGTATCATTTCTTTTTTCAACCAAACTGAGAGAACTCTCACTCTTTCATTCAGAAATTATTTCTATATTTACCTTTACAACCAGGCATTCCTTTAGAACCAGGAGCTCCACGTATGCCAGGTGCACAGGGCATGGTATCACCTATATTAAAAAAATAAATAAATAAAAATAAAATAAAAAAATCAAGAAATTCTCACTGACCTCAAACATTTGAACAGTAGTGTACATTACACATCATTAACAGATTTCAACATCCTCCATTCTGACATTTGTTTTCAACAAATTGCATTTATAGTGGATAGCAAAACCTTACTCAGCTTACTGAATGCCTTACTTACCTTGAACACCTTTAGGACCAGGGGGTCCCGTCTGGCCTTGAGGTCCTGGTTCTCCTGGTTCCCCCCGTCGCCCAACTGACCCCATCATACTAGGGCCAGGAGGACCAGTTGGACCTCTGAGGCCTTTTACACCAGCAGCTCCTGGACACCCCCTGTCACCTGGCTGACCAACAGCACAATCCCCCTGGAAAGGAAATTTTTTTTTTAAAAGAAATTAATTAATGATTGTAAATTACTATATAAATAAATCATCCTATATAATATTATATATAAATATAAATATATACAGTTATGGCCAAAAATATCGGCACCCTTGGTAAATATGATCAAAGTAGGCTGTGAAAATTAATCTGCATTGTTAATCCTTTTGATCTTTTATTTAAAAAAAAAAAAAAAAAAATCACAAAAATCTAACCTTCATTGAATAAGAATTTAAAATGGGAGGAAATATCATTATGAAATAAAAGTTTTTCTCTAATACACGTTGTCCACAATTAACGGCACCCTTTTATTCAATACTTTTTGAATCCTCCATTTGCCAGTTTAACAGCTCTAAATTTTCTCCTATAATGCCTGATGAGGTTAGAGAACACCTGACAAGAGATCAGAGACCATTCCTTCATCCAGAATCACTTCAGACCCTTTAGATTCACAGCTCCATGTTGGTGCTCCTTCTCTTCAGTTCACCCACTCATTTTCTGTAGGGTTCAGGTCAGAGGACTGGAATGGCCAGCAGAAGCTTGGTTTTGTGCTCAGTGACCCATTTTTGTGTTGTTTTTGAGGTTTGTGTTTGTGTCAGTCACTTGTTGATTTTTTTATCTGTTGGTATTTGATAGAATCCATGATGCCATGTGTCTAAACAAGATGTCCAGGACCTCCAGCAGAAATATAAGCCCACATCATCAAATATTATAAATACAAATATAATACAGCAGTATATTTCATTGTACACATGGGGTACTTTTTATCCCTGTGTTCAC